>NW_026863026.1:0-30090 GCF_026571515.1 Ruditapes philippinarum
AGGGCATATGCTGGATAATTTAAGTAAAAAACGCCCTCTGTTACACCGTTTCTTGAAAGTTGCTGCCTCTATTCGGCATTAACGCAATGTTCTATGCTGCACAAAAAAAATACTTCACGTATACTAGAAATATTCTGTTAAGCAAAATTTTTAAAGTTAATCTTTTTCCAAAGGGGTGTTTTCAGTTACTCACATCGTGAAAGGAGTTACAAACATATCAACAGTTCATGGCAGAATGAAAACTTTATGATAGTATAGGGTGACCCCGAGATTTCTTCATCAATTTTATTTAATTATGAGTCACTTTTAATTATTCATGGTTTAAAAAAATTATTTATAAGATCGCTTTCTTTGCCTTTTCAAAAAAATGCATTTTACTCCCGGGGAAACATCCATTTGGCAACTATTAGTAAACCGAATAAGGAATTCAAAGAAAAACAAAATTAAATCATTTGAATAATAGGCCCCACAATGTCAAAGGGCAACAGGAGAAGGGGACAGGAGACCCGGGGAAGGGTGGGGGTAAATTAAAAAAATAAACCGATGGTATAACGTTATAGACCTCTCCATCTGAATTCACCATAAAATAGACACTGGAAAATGTAGTGTCGTAGGGTATCCTGACTTGTTTTTATCTATTTGAATATTCTTCTCACTAGTGACGTGCAAAGTCTATGTCCCCAGCAGGCTTGACTACATGGAGGTAGATAGATACTAACTGCAGGCGTCCGACTCATTTGTATTGCCAATAATGGTCAAATTATTATAAAATAATCTCCTGTTGACCACCAAGAACAAAAAATTACTGTTAACTATATATGTAGATATATATGTAGATATCAAATATAGTACGTAAATGGTTGCTGGATAGTAATGCAAGACAAGTGAGCCGAACGCCTGTGGTACTAAGGACTAAAATATATATATATTTCTTTTTAAAGTATGCCTTAACATTACCTGAGTAGCTGCTAATGACATTGTTTAATGAATCACGTAATTTATGTACAGTACGTGTAATTTAGAAAAAGCCAACCTTTAATTAAACGTTATCATGCAAGAAGTAGTCGACCTAGTGGAGTATATACGTCCTCGTTTTATAGATGATTATGTCATCCGTTTCAAAAACCCTTTCACCAAAATGGCATTCCATTCGGACTGTCTATGTTTGATGAGGGTCAATCCATCCGTTAAGCTAGTACATAAAATAGCTTTCGCTATCGAGTACGGACCCGAACATATCACCATTCATGACTCTAAAGTTTTCATTTTCAAGCAAAAATTTGGTGAAATTTTCCTTCGTGCAATTTCTTGTTAGTAAAAGCTTAAAGTTGCTCACTGTAATAAGCACTCAAACGTACATTGACCTGAGACACATAATCATAAGGCGCAGCAAGCAAAGGGTCTGCACTACAGAATATCACTGTGTATTTGGGGCTCAGACACTCTAGTACCCTTCCTTTATCCCCCTGATTACTGTTGTATATCACTCCCAACTTCAGTTAGGACATCGGCAGTCAGTCCGCAGGAAACAAATTTCCGGTCTCTATTTCGTCGTCCCAAATTGTTTCGTGTTTGTTTGGTCTCAACTTATTAAGGTCACATGTCGCCGAAACATGAAAGATGATTTTGCCTTACTTCGGGTGTGACAAACTTCAGGTCAAAACCACCTCATCTACTGGAGCTAATGGGTACATACACTCCAGTTATACGAACCCATTTTATCGCCTCTTACGGCCACGCTGGGTTAAACGGTGGCTGCAATTCTATTACTATGCCTCAACCATTAAAGGTTACCCGTCAACCAGTTTCTGTGCGTGTGTGATTTTTTTGTGGAAGCAGGGGGTGTTGTTGGGCATGTATGTGCGCCTTAATTTGTGTGTGTTTTTCCGTACCGCTTATGTTCAAATTTAAAGCTACAATATATTAACTATATTTTCTTGTTATATTCTTCATTTTTTAAATCTTAACTTTTAGGCTATATATATACCAAATTGATGAAAGCATTTTAAGGTGGTTGCCATGTTTTTCTTGACGAAAGAAGTATGTTGTTTTCATTGAATTTCCAAGGATGTTATGTCCCACATTTCATTGAGATTTAGAGGGAAATTGAAGATATTATACCAGTCCCATTATTTTTATTTTTAACCAATCAGAAATAAGAAATAAGAAAGGTATGGTTTCTGAAAAGATGAAGGATTATGATCCAGAGAAGGAGCTAAGAGAGGCATTCGCTGTTTTCGATATAAATGGAGATGGTAAAGTGTACATTTATTGTTATCCTAGATATATGCCGTTAAAATAAAAAATGTTCTACAATAAATTAATTTTAAAAATATATTTCCTTGGTAGTTTATAATGCTTCAATGAAGCCCTCTTTCGCCTCTTACGGCCACGCTGGGTTAAACGGTGGCTGCAATTCTATTACTATGCCTCAACCATTAAAGGTTACCCGTCAACCAGTTTCTTTGCGTGTGTGATTTTTTTGTGGAAGCAGGGGGTGTTGTTGGGCATGTATGTGCGCCTTAATTTGTGTGTGTTTTTCCGTACCGCTTATGTTCAAATTTAAAGCTACAATATATTAACTATATTTTCTTGTTATATTCTTCATTTTTTAAATCTTAACTTTTAGGCTATATATATACCAAATTGATGAAAGCATTTTAAGGTGGTTGCCATGTTTTTCTTGCATCTCAGACAGGATTATCTACCGTTTACACCGGTGCTAGAAAACTCTGCCTTACACCCCCCATGTAAGACAAGTCGCGTGTTTTAAATGACGTCATTGACGCGAGCCTTTTATGAATGAATCGCGTTCTTAGGATGACATCACTTAACCGTTATGAATGAAATTGTCAGTTCATACGCTACTAAGAGTAAAAAGTGCGTTATGAGAATATCCGTTTTTGTAATTTCTGTTTGAAAATAATTGATATGTTATATGCAAGAAAAAGAATCAAACACCGGCTGTCGGTACAGACAGGAATATCTAGCTCTCAGGTGACTGTTTACGGCGGAAAATCGGCAGAGCCTCGTTACCGCCGTAAACAGTCACCCTCGAGCTAGATATTCCGGTCTGTACCGGCAGCCGGTGTAAGATTCTTATATTCTTGACGAAAGAAGTATGTTGTTTTCATTGAATTTCCAAGGATGTTATGTCCCACATTTCATTGAGATTTAGAGGGAAATTGAAGATATTATACCAGTCCCATTATTTTTATTTTTAACCAATCAGAAATAAGAAATTATGTCACGTGACTGAAAAGCGGCAATATCGAACAAAGCAAAACAACATCCGGTAAAAAAACTGAATTTTCGACAGTGCAACGACAATGAAAGCAACAGATCTAGAAACTTTTCAGTCGACATATGAACAGAGGTTTGTTATGTATAACTTGGTGTATAATTATTCAATGTATCAAAAGGATTGACAAAAGGATTATGTGAAAATATTGGAAAAGGTGTTTTGAGCCACAGACACTTGGGGTGTGGAGCTAAAACGCCTTTAAAATCCAAATAAAATGTATATTTGTCAATCCCACCACATGTACTGATCATATATATCAAAAAAACTTAATATAAGCCGTATTTAAACGTCTATAGTAGATCTTGATTCTCCAGAAAAAATCTGCACACTTGCCGTAAAAATCACCATATTATATATTTTATTCCATTTTCAATATTTTTACATAATCCTTCAGTCCCATCAGGTACGTATATTAACGGTATCCGCAACTCTATACAGTAAATCAATAACGGTAAATTATGCTGTTGTGGCAGATAATCCATCCAGACTGCCGATCGTTATTGATTTTTATCGACGATTACATATCATTAAGCGGTGTGATATTTGACCTTGGTTATCTAAATTACCGTCAACATGTTATTTTCTGTTCAATTTTTTAAAAGTAACATATTCTAGAAAGCTGAAAGATAGATTTTTTCAAATATATATTTTATAAATCAGTGCGTTTAGTATGAAGAAAATTACGACGAGTTAAACACAGAGTTTTTTTTTTTGTCTCCCGATTATGTCAAAACTTCAGTAAAAATAATGATGCCCTCTTCGAACAAGTATAAGATTTTTTCGTAATTTATGGTCTATTTATATTATCTGTAGAAACAGAACCCAGACGGACCAAAGAATGAGACAGAAACTCAAGAAGAAGCGGTAGAAATAAATGGGGACGAGGACGCAGAATCATCTGATGATAGTGATGATGATGATGACGAAAGATACACTCTAACAGCGGAACAGAGGAAAAACTTAAAGCTACAGAAGGATACGTACAGAGGTATTTCTTGTCCGTAAAATATTAGATTGCTTGCATAAATACATGTATTATAAACATTTAAAACCAGTGCATAATTATTTCTTTTTAATCGGGATATATTTATACAATATATTCTACAATTTAGAACTGAATATGTTAGTTTAAAATACAAAATAAAGTCTTTTAAACTTTGTACAAAAATTTAATATTTCAGCAATGCGTGATGTGTTTCGAACATTAGACGTGGATGGTAGTGGTTCACTAGAGATAACAGAACTTGAAACTGCAATGAAATCTATGGGTGTTGACTACTCAGAAAAAGATATGACTAATCTCATCAAACAGATGGATGCTGACGGTTTACTTTTTACTTTCTTTTCTCATTATCTCTCGCTTGTTTTACTGTATTTAATTCTGAAAATGAAACGCTGGAATATGTTCAAAGTGTTTATGAACAACGTAGTTCACTGGTAATTTGTTAACTCTGTGTTGTGTCGTTTTAGGCAATGGATCCGTTGACTTTTTCGAGTTTTGTGGTATGGTTTCTGAAAAGATGAAGGATTATGATCCAGAGAAGGAGCTAAGAGAGGCATTCGCTGTTTTCGATATAAATGGAGATGGTAAAGTGTACATTTATTGTTTTCCTAGATATATGCCGTTAAAATAAAAAATGTTCTACAATAAATTAATTTTAAAAATATATTTCCTTGGTAGTTTATTAATGCTTCAATGAAGCCCTCTTTCAATATCAGTGTTTGTGCTTCACTGATGTACTTTTTCAATTTATTGAAATTAATCGTAAAATAAGCTTACGTATAAAGATATGTTACTCTTTACTGCCAGGGTGTTTAACCTTTTGATTTGGAAAACATATATATTAAATTGAATAACAATTATTTATGTTAATATTTAAGGAAGAATCAGTAAGGAAGAAATCCAGTCTGTTGTTGAATCTCTTGGTGGAAAAATGTCACAGGAAGAGGTAGACAGTATGCTTAGAGAGGCTGATGATAACAGTGACGGCTACCTTGATTATGAAGGTACGTACCACTTTAAAATTTTTGTGGGTGTTGATAAGATTATAATACAATTAAATAATTAACTTGCGGGAATTGAGTTATTGATTTGTCAAGCTTTGTATGGGGGAACAATCTATTAAGATTTAAAAGTTTAAAAGGATTCCATTATCAAGTTACAAAACATGAGCTATCAAGTATAGAGCCTGGTCCGACTGCATGGATTTGCAGACTGGTTTGGCTCTATATATTTTATAAATGCTAATCACTTCAAAGGTTAAACCTTTGCTTATTTTCTTTTCTTCATAACATTGGCAAATGTCCAATTTCAGCAATGTTAGACTAACAAAAGAATACTATTTATTTCAATTAATCCTTCAACATTTTCAGCTTTTACGTGTTTGTCTGTCTTTAGAGATTCTGTTTTATTCTATTTTCTTAGATGATACATTCATGCATATGATAAAGTTTAGTACATATTAACATCTACCTTGGTATGTAGCTGGTGACAGTGTAGCTGAGAAATAAAAGAAATAACAAAAAGATTATAACATATAATTTACAGAGTTTGTAAAGATATGGATGGGTGAGACATCTGTGGATAAAAACGTGAACAGCGAATCAACGGATGGAAATGACAATACAGAATGTTCGGATACTGATAAATCAAAGCCAGAATTACTGACAGTTCCTTAACAACTGATTATAGTTGTTCTTTTTTGGTTTCTTTTCTCTTCGAATGATTTCAATAATTATGAGAAACTAATCTGTACTGTTCAATTAAGTTAACAATCGTTCAAGAAACATTTATATCTGGTCAGTTGTCCGGAAAATCGAAGTTGCGTATGTTTTTATTGTCTTTATATTGAACTTGAGCATTATTATAAGAATAATCATATCATCAAAGATATATTTTCCGAACATTTCTTCTGAGATCACTAATATTGAATACTTTAATGATTTGTAAGAACATAATACTGCCTTTTACAGTGTACATGTACTTGTTATAAATGAAGGTTATGTATAAGAATCATGAAATTGCATAAATTGTTTAAATATTTCTTTATGAGAATATATCTTTTCTTACACGGATTGGGTGGATTTTCAAATTTCAAATTTAAAAAATTATTCCACAGTTCCGTAACATGGATTATATTATGTATAACCATTGTTTAAATTATCTGAACATTAGATTGTATGTTAAATCGCAACTATGTTTGTACTAAGTAGTTCGAATAGATTTTTCTATGGACATGTTTCTTCAGATTTTATCATCATCATCATAGAATCAATAACACATCTAGTAATAATGTTTCATTTAGTGTTTGTTCGAAGTGTAAAATATATTGACATTTTGATACGAAAATATTGCCCTTTTAGAAAAAATATAACTTTTAATTTGACATTTGAATTTATGCCTAGTTTTCCTATTGTCATCGATTTCAATTATTTAATATGCTGTTTAATTGTTATGTGTCAAGAAAACACTTTAACAGCTTTGTCGATCTGTCGATATTCGCAGCAGCTATGGGCGATACTTCAAATACAATTTGTATATGTTCTTGGAGCCAAAACAAATATGTTAAAGGCAGTGTGGAAATAATTTATTTCAGGGAATAAACAGAAAAAGTACACGTTTCTAACTTATACTTTGTTTATTTCTCTGCACAATACAAAAAGATAATAATGTAAGTATTCTGGAGTTTTAATAATCCATGCTAAAATAATCCTAGTTAAAATCTATTTTGATAAATTAATAAAAGGTGATCATAATGTAAAATTCACAAAATTTAGGTCAGCAAAGCGCATTGTTCGCTTTTGATTATCATGACATTTCTATTTGACCGAAAACTACACAAAAAGACAATATTGTTTTCGATGTCACTGTTCAACTGTTTACTTAACCGTGCATGGTGTCTCAGAATAATTGCCTGATGTATTGCAATAACTCAAGTTGTTGGAAAACTAAAACGTAATTCAAGTTCCCTCCCTTTTCGCAGATTGAAATATATACGAGGTGGAGAACCGTCCATTTAGCTCAATTGGTAAAGAGTTGGACTGTGAACCGGGCAATCCGGATTCGATTCCCGGACTGGCCACTTTCGTTGTAATACGGTCGTTACCAGTGTTATATGCTCTGGCATGTAGAGAACGTATATCAGTTCCTTGCGAGAGTGAAGTCACAAGTACTAATAAACTACTTGACAGCCTGTCGGGAACGATATTGTTGTGAATTTAAAGTAACCTACTGCCGTGAACCGAGGGTAAAATACTAAAACCACCACCATAATCCGTAAGGTATACGTATGATGTTTACAATATCATGAGCGACATGCACGCGGCACTATAGCGGACAAGCAGCACATAGATGTAAACTTTCATCATCAGAATACTATGTTTTCTGTTTCGACTTGTGCCAATCGGAGCCATATCGGTTCATTGCAACAACAGACAATTAGATTCTGAATATTTTGCAAGTTCGAATACAGGAACATCAATTATAATCAGTCACAGTAATTTTAAACCGTAGTCTGTATTAACCAACATATGTTCAGCTGGTCGTTTAAGGGCATATGCTGATAATTAAGTAAAACGGCTCTGTACACCGTTTCTTGAAAAGTTGCTGCCTCTATTCGTGCATTAACGCAATGTTGCTATGCTGCACAAATAAAATACGCACGTATACTAGAAATATTCTGTTAAGCAAAATGTTAAAGTTAGATCTTTTTCCAAAAGGGGTGTTTTCAGTTTACTCACATGTGAAAGGAGTTACAACATATCAACAGTCATAGGCAGAATGAAAACTTTATGATAGTATAGGGTGACCCCGAGATTTCTTCATCAATTTTTATTAATTATGAGTCACTTTAATTATTCATGGTTTAAGAAAAATTATTTATAAGATCCTTCTTTGCCTTTTAAAAAATGCATTTTACTCCCGGAAACATCATTGGCAACTATTAGTAACCGATAAGGAATTCAAAGAAAACAAATAAATCATTGAATAATAGGCCCACAAAGTCAAAGGGCACAGGAGAAGGGGACAGGAGACCCGGGGAAGGGTGGGGGTAAATTAAAAAAATAAACCGATGGTATAACGTTATAGACCTCTCCATCTGAATTCACCATAAAATAGACACTGGAAAATGTTGTGTCGTAGGGTATCCTGACTTGTTTTTATCTATTTGAATATTCTTCTCACTAGTGACGTGCAAAGTCTATGTCCCCAGCAGGCTTGACTACATGGAGGGTAGATAGATACTAACTGCAGGCGTCCGACTCATTTGTATTGCCAATAATGGTCAAATTATTATAAAATAATCTCCTGTTGACCACCAAGAACAAAATTACTGTTAACTATATATGTAGATATATATGTAGATATCAAATATAGTACGTAAATGGTTGCTGGATAGTAATGCAAGACAAGTGAGCCGAACGCCTGTGGTACTAAGGACTAAAATATATATATTTCTTTTTAAAGTATGCCTTAACATTACCTGAGTAGCTGCTAATGACATTGTTTAATGAATCACGTAATTTATGTACAGTACGTGTAATTTAGAAAAAGCCAACCTTTAATTAAACGTTATCATGCAAGAAATGTCCTAGTAGTCGACCTAGTGGAGTATAACGTCCTCGTTTTATAGATGATTATTTCATTCGTTACAAAAACCCTTTCACCAAAATGGCATTCCATTCGGACTGTCTATGTTTGATGAGGGTCAATCCATCCGTTAAGCTAGTACATAAAATAGCTTTCGCTATCGAGTACGGACCCGAACATATCACCATTCATGACTCTAAAGTTTTCATTTTCAAGCAAAAATTTGTGAAAATTTCCCTTCGTGCAATTTCTTGTTAGTACATATACAGTTGAGTTCACACTAAACTTCCCACCCTTGTGCACTTCTAGTGCACTAGAGCTGAACTAGAAGTGCACACCGTGTGCACTTCTAGTGCACTAGACCATATGACCAGGCTGGCCAGGGAAGGTGACACCTTAATGGCATATTGGATAATTGCATATCAAGTGATAGGGGGCATCCATTGTTAAGCTGCTGTAAGAAAAAAAACTTTGGGAATATATGGCCTATTCATGAATATAAATAAGTAAATTTTAAAATCAGCAGTTTTAACATTTTAGGTGATATCATGTTAAAGCTTAAAATTATTTTTTTTATTGATTGTAATCATATTTTTCCTAACCAGTATTTAACTGTAGGTGTAAAATAACACCCCTTAAAATTAAATTTATAGAATTAATAAAGTTAAATTTAAATATGCTCCATAATGGATAATTAAATAAGTGTTTTTGATTTTTAATTTTTCAAGTGTACAAATGGGAAAATCAATGTGATTGTTTAATCATATTTTATTGCTTTTACATTTTATACAAAAACAGATACATTGTCACATGTAAACATACTACAAAACAGTAACGAATACATTTACAGTTAATACATGGATGTTATAGTTATTATAAAAAAGCAAAAGGGTCGGGCCACAAGTTTTGACAACATTAGAGAATTGGCCCTTCCCACATCGTCTAACTTGTAGTAAAAAGATGTGCATAAATTCAATTGTAATTGGAATTCCATAAATGTATATATCAGCAATCAATATGATATTATTTGAGAAAATAGAATTTGATTATAAAAATTGTTCAAAGACTAACAAAACTTGAATTAAAAAGTAATAAAGAAAATGAAAAGAGAAAGGAAGAAAGAAAGAAAGAAAGAAAGATTTATTGATTGAATAAATGAAAGAATAAGCACCATGTAGGAGATTGCTGCCCAGTTCCTGTCCTCAGCATTTATATATAAGTTATGGAAAACAATTTACAAGCGTAGTTGGAAAATTAGTCGTTTTCAAATCTCCTTGAATACTTGATGAATTTTTGAACCGTGAAGGAAAACATATTTATTGTCTTCATCACTAAGATGAGTGATACCGAAAAGCAATTTATGGGCACTAAGAGGGTGATAATCACGAGTATTGGTAAATAACGTTAGCCTTTGGTTTATATACAATGGACATTTGAAAAAGTAATGGTCTGCGTCTCAGAATAAAAAACCGCATTCACAATTTGAATTGTCACGTAAGTGATTGTAGTGCAAATCAGCATTTAAATTGCTACAACTTATTTCTTATACGTGTGTGGTGAATTTGTAAAAATCTGTCACCAGTAAGGAAATATATCGGAACTAGAGGCGGCGTAAAGATTTTTTTAATTTTGGTTTGAAAGATGAAAGTGTAGGAGACGATCGCGTTCAAGATCTAAACTGTTCCATAATTTAATGGAAGATGGTATCACTGATTTTGAGTAAATTTCTAGACGTCGGGTAACAGTTGCGTAGTTTTCGTTGTTTCTTAAATTATATGTACTAGTATTACGAACTATATCTGGAAAAATATCACTTAAATAAACAGGGAAGCTCGCCTTGGTTATGTTTATAAACTAGAATTAATTTTTGCATTTTCCTTCTGTCTGCAAGTGATACCCAACCGATTTCACGAAGAAGGTTGGCGATAGATACTGACCTCGTTAGACCAGTTACAATTCGAGCAGCATCGTATTGAATGCTTTCAAGTGAATTTTGTTCATACACAGTACAACTATCCCACACTATAGATGCATATTCATAATTGGTCTTAAATAGGCTATATATATTTGATTAAGTGTTTTCCTTTTTAATTTAAACTTTAGCATTCGCATTGAACCAAGAATTTTTAGAGGCAGAATTAGTTATATTCGAAATATGTTGATGCCATGTACCATCATCACTTAATGTAACACCTAAATGCTTGTTGAGAATGAACAAAATTAAGAAGATTATTTTGGAAGTAAATATCAGGGGTGTCGCGATTATTTTTGGAAAGTGAAAAATACATAACTTCAGTTTTTAGCAGCGTTAAATTGTATTAACCACTGATTTGCCCATGTTGATATAATTTCCAGGTCAGCGTTTATAGTACTTTCTATATAAGTTTTATCTTGCGAACTTATTGCTAATGAGCTATCGTCTGCAAACAACCTTGTGACACTTGTAAGAGCGTCAGCTATATCATTCACATAAATAAGGAATAAAAGAGGCCCTAAAACTGAGCCTTGAGGCACACCAGCTGTTAAAAAATTTCTCATTAGAGTATGTAGTACCTACAAAAACTTTTTGTTTTCTATTTCTAAATAATTTGAGAACAAATTTAATAAATTTCCGGTAAATCCGTATTGTTTCAGTTTGAAAATGAGACCCTTATGCCACACTCTATCAAAGGCTTTACTTATGTCACAAAAAACTAAACATGTAGCTTTTCCTTCATCGAAAGCTTTACATATTTGATTATATATGTCTATTAATTGGTACACGGTTGAGTGTCCTGGAAGGAAGCCTGCCTGATTTCTGTATATTAATTTATTTTCATGTAGAAAGTTGTAAGAATACTTAAAAATAATACGTTCCATAATTTTTCCTACACAGCTTATAAGAGATACAGGTCTGTAATTGGATGAAATAGATTTATCGCCTTTTTTAAATAATGGCATTACATTAGCAACTTTCCATAAGTTTGGATATGTGTTATTTTTGAATGGATCTATTAAAAAGTATAGTCAAAGGCTCACAAATAGTGTGACAAGTTTCCTTAAGCATTCTATTACTGATTCGTCTGGTCCGCTAGCTTTATTTACGACGAGATTAGATAATATGTCTATAACATCTTGATTTGTAATATTAATATTGCTTAAATTTTATTTGTTTTTGGCTCGAATTGAGGTAAATTAGTATGAGAGTCGTCAATATTTGCAATTGAAACAAAAAAAAATCATTTAAAGTATTGACTTTGTCTAGATCAGAAAATGCTAATGTGTCCGTGTTTATATAAAGCGGAGGAATATTTACGCAACTCGATGAATTTTCTTTAACTAAAAGTTTTACCAATTTCCAGTATTCTTTTGATTAATTTGAACTAAGGTCGTTAAGTGTAAGCTCTATATTGTTAAAAAATATTTCTTTAGCATGTTTTTTCATGTTATTAACTTTATTTCTAATTCGTTTATAATTGTTCCAATCAGACAGGCTTCCTGAATCTACAGCTTTACGTTTTTGTCTATCGCGATGTCGGGGTTTTCTTCTTTTCAGAGTTGTACCATGGTCTGTCGTTTGGTCTAATTGTTGCTAGACTAGTCGGAATGCATGACGAAGCTAATTCTAAAAATGTATTTGTAAATGTGCGTGTAGCATTATCTATATTATCATTTTGTAAAAAAGACCAATCTGTCGCTCGAATTTTTATTGTTTAGTTCATTAAAATCTGCACGTTTATAGTTCCATACTCTGCGTTTGAAAGAAGTCGTAGGGTGAATGTAAGTTTTGATAAAAGAAAATGTTCCGAAATGATCACTTATACCTTTGTCCGTTTCGAAAATACCCGAGTGCAAATTTTGAATATTGTTTGTTAATGCAATCGGATCTAAAAGTGTTCGAGAATAGGACTTATACGCGTAGGCTCACTTATAACATTTTTCATATTATTTAACATTAATATAATCTCGGAACTTGTGGTTATTCACGTTAAGTTGATCTTCGTTTACATCTCCTAACAAAATGATATTACTTGAAAGTTCTGAAGCCCTATCTATGCAAATATTAAGCCTTTCCCATAATTCTACAGGCGTTTGTGGAGGACGATACAAATTACATATAAAAAATTTGTTGGAATCAGTTTTTACTTCCACCCAGATAGATTCTGGTAAAATGTTTTCCAAACTCAATAGTCTTTTAGGTGCGAAGTTATTAGACACATAAACTAAAAGTCCGCCGGAATGGGAAGAATTATCTTTTCTGTATATTGAGCTATAACCATCTAATGTTAACATGTCGTCGGTAACATCTGGGGACAACTTAGTTTCAGTGAAACATAAAACGTCGAAGTCAAGAAAATTATTTTTTACATAATCAAACTTGTTTCTAATACTTCTTATATTTTGATGAAAAATAGAAAAAGACGCAGACTCAGGACCTGGATTCAATTCGACATCTCCAGACAATAAAATTAATATACTCAAAAATAACAAATAATAACAATTAATCAATACAAATGTATAATCACTTGTTATCTCCCTTTGACTGCAATCGTTAAGTATCAATATAATAACACAAAATGTAAAACCAAAATCATTGTATCTTAGCTATACTTAACTCCAAAAAATTAATGAAATGTAATACTAATTTAACTAACGATAAAATGAGTTCTTGAAAAAATGTAACTTTAAATTGTAAACGCTTCTTAAACCGTTGTCTTCCATTATTAAATAGCCCAATAGCCGATCGATAAGCTTCTATATCATTCATCTATAAGGGTACAGTACAACTGCTAAATAAACTATGACCGACCGTAGGACTGAGTAATAAAAGTTAATATCATGACTGAGACCAGGTAACGGGCAGGCAACGTAACACAGTGCTATATTCAGAGAGACAGTGGTTAGCATAAATAAAATAACAGAAATGTAAATACTAAACATAATGAGATAGGAATAAACTAGTTCCTCAAGTATGATGATAAAGTAGAATAAAATAACTTAATTATGGTACAAAAGACAGTACATATATGTAATGGACAAGATACCAAACCAGACCAAATAATATATAAAAGTACAACTAACTGATTATTTTGTTCACATTTTGCAAATTTTGTCATAGAATGTGCGTGTGCATGTGTGCGTGTGCGTGTGTGTGCACGTGTGTGTGTGTGTGTGTGTGTGTGTGTGTGTGTGTGTGGTGTGTGTGTGTGTGTGTGTGTGTGTGTGTGTGTGTGTGTGTGTGTGTGTGTGTGTGTGTGTGTGTGTGTGTGTGTGTGTGTGTGTGTGTGTGTGTGTGTGTGTGTGTGTGTGTGTGTGTGTGTGTGTGTGTGTGTGTGGTGTGTGTGTGTGTGTGTGTTGTGTGTGTGTGTGTGTGTGTGTGTGTGTGTGTGTGTGTGTGTGTGTGTGTGTGTGTGTGTGTGTGTGTGTGTGTGTGTGTGTGTGTGTGTGTGTGTGTGTGTGTGTGTGTGTGTGTGTGTGTGTGTGTGTGTGTGTGTGTGTGTGTGTGTGTGTGTGTGTGTGTGTGCGTTTATACACTACATGTACTTACAATAAATTTGAATTGACAGAAACGATATCGTTTTTTGTTACTAATGTCAGAGATTTTATGGTGACAAAATACCAACATTCAAAATCTATTTTAATCAATGTGATAATTCTGGCCCAAATGATTTAGTTTGTAACAACATAAACTTTTTTCCATAAGCTCAAATAAATCAAGGAAAAGTTTATATTTAAGCTAAAGTGTTATTTTTATAATATATAACTTACAGACAGTTCCTCGTGTACAATATTGAAAGAGAATATTAATACATTGATGCTAAAACAATCAATATACTGTGAAAATTTAGTATTCAACTGTGTAATGCTTGCATATGTTTTAAAGATATAAAAAAATTAAAATATTATCCATAAAATAAATAAATTTGATAACTTTATTCATGATTTCAATATTAAAAATAATGTATAAAAGGAATACTTTTATTGAAGAGGAAAATCACAAGTCATGCTGTGTATTGGTATTTTCTGAGAGGAACTAACAGTTTTCGTTATACCACTCTCCTGCTGATAAGAGGGCCTCAGGGTAAATGATAAAGAACAGTCAATTTTGCAGATTATTAGTATGCATTGAAATTCCGTGGTTTTCTCAAAATGCATGTTAGACATAAGCCTGGAATGCCTTGGCACTCAGGCTTGTTAGTCATATATATAAATGACCATAATTTTTGTATAATCAAATATACAAAAAAAATCATAACGGCATAAATGCGTATAGATATTATTGTCTCTAAAGCAGAATTTTCTATATTTATCCAAATTTCTTGCCATTCTGCATAATCGTATATAACTTAAGAAGCAATAACTCATGTTCAAGATTGAAAGAAGATATTAATTCATTGATATTAAAACAATCTATACACTGTGATAGTATGTTTTGCAACCATGAATTGCTTGCATACTTTTTAAAGATATAAATAATTAAAAGTTTTCCATGAAATTATTAAATTGATAACTTTATTCAAGATTTCTATATTAAAAATTTAATGTATAAAGGGAATGAAAAAAGTCTCAAGTCATGCTGTGTATTGGTATTTTTCTGAGAGTAACTGTTTTCATTATACTGGTCTCCTGCGGTCGTCTCCTGCTGACAACAGGGCCTCAGGGTAAATAACAAAAATGCAGATGTATGCAATAGTTATTTAAAATTTCCTGTTTTATTCCCCCAAAAATACATGTAAGACATATATAAATGACTATAATTTTTGTTAAAAATAATCAAATATGAAAAATAATCTTAATGGCATAAACGAGTGTTACATATTATTGTCATTATTGTCTCTGAAGTAGAATTTTCTAATCTTATCATAAAAAAACTGGTTTAAAAGTGTTAACCATTCTAGAAAGACCTCAAATCAATATTTATCCACATTTCTTGCAATTCTACAAATAATAAATCTGCAGCATCTTTTAGTTTTTGAATTGGTGAATGTTAATTTTTTCTATTATAGATTTGACAAATTTGCCTTAGTGTCAGTATAAACACATTTATAGAAGATAATATATTTTAAAGAAAATATTTAAATACATGATTATAAAACTTTTTCAACTTCCTTTTCACATTAATGTAGATCTGGTTATTTTTTTTTTTTTAAATAAAATATCACACATGGGCAGTAAACAGTTACAGAAGATTAAAGTGTCAAAAGTCATGCTGTGTATTGGTGTTTTAATATAGTACCCTGCTGATAATAGAGCCCCTCAGGGTAAATAACAAAAGGCAGATGATAAATATAAATAGGCAATGTAAATTCTGTATTCTCTGGATGTTGGTGCAAATAAATTTCATATCAAGTAGTACAAAAAGAAAACTGAATTATTTTTGCATTTTACAATCAACTACTTTCAGAATAATATATATTATGTATATTAATCTTAGGTAAATCTCAGTTTGAGAAGGTAAGAGAGATTATAAATGGGATAAAATTGACAAAATCTAGGCCAATTATAAACATATTGATTCTTTAATGTATTTAAGGCTATTAATGCTTGAAATCATTACCTCTAACTAAAGCAACCATAAGTTAAAATCAAAAATAACTTATTGGTATAATTCCCCCCAACCAAAATAAAACAAATAAAAAATGACTGAATTTTGTTTAATTAGCATTTCAATGTTTCATATTTCATTACCAGATTATATTAAGATAGAAGCAAATTAAATATCAATAAATTTTGTTTATTCATGCACTTATCAACATTAAAGAAAGAATTATTTATATGTATATACTTATTCTAACAATTAAGTTTTAAAGTACAAAATCAGTAAAACTAATGACTTTGAAAAAATATTTTTTTAATATTTTACGCCATATTTTACAAAATCCAATATTCTCAACTTCAAAGTTATTATGAAAAGCTACTAAACAGATATTTATATTTATCTTTCTTTTTGTAAAAGTCAAATTGCTATTCATTGAAATAAAAGGTAACTGCTTAATCCATATAATAGGTCTGGTGCACTACAAAGTGCACTAATGAAGTGCACTAGTAGTGCACTACTAGTGCACTTTGAAGTGCACTAGTAGTGCACCTCTAGTGCACTCCTAGTGCACTTTGTGTAATCTTTAGTGTGAACTCAACTGTATATAAGCTTAAATTAGCTCAATGTAATAAGCACTCAAACGTACATTTGACCTGAGACATAAATCATAAGGCGCAGCAAGCAAAGGGTCTGCATTACAAAATATCACTGTGTATTTGGGGCTCAGACACTCTAGTACCCTTCCTTTATCCCCCTGATTACTGTTGTATATCACTCCCAACTTCAGTTAGGACATCGGCAGTAAGTCCGCAGGAAACAAATTTCCGGTCTCTATTTCGTCGTCCCAAATTGTTTCGTGTTTGTTTGGTCTCAACTTATTAAGGTCACATGTCGCCGAAACATGAAAGATGATTTTGCCTTACTTCGGGTGTGACAAACTTCAGGTCAAAACCACCTCATCTACTGGAGCTAATGGGTACATACACTCCAGTTATACGAACCCATTTTATCGCCTCTTACGGCCACGCTGGGTTAAACGGTGGCTGCAATTCTATTACTATGCCTCAACCATTAAAGGTTACCCGTCAACCAGTTTCTGTGCGTGTGTGATTTTTTTGTGGAAGCAGGGGGTGTTGTTGGGCATGTATGTGCGCCTTAATTTGTGTGTGTTTTTCCGTACCGCTTATGTTCAAATTTAAAGCTACAATATATTAACTATATTTTCTTGTTATATTCTTCATTTTTTAAATCTTAACTTTTAGGCTATATATATACCAAATTGATGAAAGCATTTTAAGGTGGTTGCCATGTTTTTCTTGACGAAAGAAGTATGTTGTTTTCATTGAATTTCCAAGGATGTTATGTCCCACATTTCATTGAGATTTAGAGGGAAATTGAAGATATTATACCAGTCCCATTATTTTTATTTTTAACCAATCAGAAATAAGAAATTATGTCACGTGACTGAAAAGCGGCAATATCGAACAAAGCAAAACAACATCCGGTAAAAAAACTGAATTTTCGACAGTGCAACGACAATGAAAGCAACAGATCTAGAAACTTTTCAGTCGACATATGAACAGAGGTTTGTTATGTATAACTTGGTGTATAATAATTCAATGTATCAAAAGGATTGACAAAAGGATTATGTGAAAATATTGGAAAAGGTGTTTTGAGCCACAGACACTTGGGGTGTGGAGCTAAAACGCCTTTAAAATCCAAATAAAATGTATATTTGTCAATCGCACCACATGTACTGATCATATATATATAAAAAAACTTAATATAAGCCGTATTTAAACGTCTATAATAGATCTTGATTCTCCAGAAAAAATCTGCACACTTGCCGTAAAAATCACTATATATTTTATTCCATTTTCAATATTTTTACATTATCCTTCAGTCCCATCAGGTACGTATATTAACGGTATCCGCAACTCTATACAGTAAATCAATAACGGTAAATTATGCTGTCGTGGCAGATAATCCATCCAGACTGCCGATCGTTATTGATTTTTATCGACGATTACATATCATTAAGCGGTGTGATATTTGACCTTGGTTATTTAAATTACCGTCAACATGTTATTTTCTGTTCAATTTTTTAAAAGTAACATATTCTAGAAAGCTGAAAGATAGATTTTTTCAAATATATATTTTATAAATCAGTGCGTTTAGTATGAAGAAAATTACGACGAGTTAAACACAGAGTTTTTTTTTTTTGTCTCCCGATTATGTCAAAACTTCAGTAAAAATAATGATGCCCTCCTCGAACAAATATAAGATTTTTTCGTAATTTATGGTCCGAATTTAGCAAAATACCTATCAAAAGAAAGCTGAGAATTTGATCTTTTTAACCGTGTAATTATCATTTACAAAGCTAAATTATTTCCGGAATTGTAACGAGTAAAAAACGCAACTTTTACTACCAGCCAAATCGCGACTGCACACGAAAGAAATTTTATATACATGTAGTAACAAGTTATTATTGTTTCGTCATTTTTTTTGCCGAAATTTGTGAAAAATTATTTATAAAAAGCTTATAAACTGTAGTTTTAATTTTTTTATTTTTCAATTTCTATTGCGTATCTTAAATAAATGCGGATAAGATATCGTGAAGAATCACATGACCAAAATCATCTTGCATATTTCGAACGCAACTTTTACCATATATTTAACTTATTAAGCCCTTTATATTTTTTTTATTTGAACATTGTTTTAAAGAATGAAGTTATCTATCTATCTATTTTTAAAATTGAATAAAAGTATGATTATATAATTTTCAAACTGCACCAGAAAAGAGCTCTTATAAAAATGTTCGTTTTCTCAGGTACGTATATTTTTCTGAAAAACGGCCTAAACATTTTTTGTTATTATGAAAGTATTGTGAAAAATAAGTACATTGTACCGTCATAATTGATGTTTTCTGCAGATTCAGTAATTGATTTAATCACGGTTATTAATGTGCATCTATTTAATTGTTCAATTGTGATAGTTTTCACACTTTTTCTATCAGTCGGTCCTGTTTGAAACTGCTTTTTAGTGGGTAAGGCTAGATTATTACTATATCCAGTTAATTGTTTTTATTTAAAACATATTCTCTGTGTTGCTTTTTATACAATTATATTGAGCAAACTGTTTCACCACTACATATGTCAGTATCTTTCAGGTTCTCTTGAATGAACGTACATTTTTCGAGAGAATAGACATAAAGGTATTGGAAATAGTAGTATCAGGTACCTGGTAGTAAAAAAAAAGAAATAAAAATGAAAACACATAAGTTTTGCCTTTTATTTTATAACTGGATTTACATAAAACTTCAATAGCATCGCACTGGCTATAAAATGACTGTTTATAGTGTTTTCATTTAGTGTCACTTTATTCCCGAAATTTATTTGACACTTCTGGGACTCTCCTGGCACAAGCTGCAAATCTTTGAACTTTTGGGCTGTATCAGCATTCAGTGAAATTGTCGTGCTGATCTACCACTTGAAACCCTTGAAGCACATTTGTTACGATCTGAAATAGATGAAATGACATTTAATATAAATATTTTGTTTTATCAACAGAATAACCATGTACTAATGTTAATATACGTACCTGGAATAACTAACAAAAAAGAAGTTGAATATAACTTCTGAGTAAATGAAAAAAAAAAACTGGGGGAAATTTCATCCATTTTCAAAAGACCATAGCATCAAAAATATTCAGTTGAAAATTATAAATAATACCACACCCCATTCACAATAATGTAGTAACTAACTTTAAAGCTTTCATTTGTATTTTCAAGGTCTTTAGATACCTCTGATGTTTGGGCCAAAATAGGTCGTGAATTTATTTTTGCACCGCAAAAATTTACAAATTTCCTTCAAATTTCACGCCACAAAAACAACAGATCAGATGATGAGGGAGCCTTAAAAGTACCTACATAACTTACCAGGGCTCACACTGGCTCAAATGAAATAATAGCCAATATTTTCAACTTAAAAAAATAATAGCCAAAAGTTCAGCGGACTATTCACGATTTAGCGATTAACAACATAAGCAGTTGATTAAATAAACATTACATAATTATAAAACTTTTTCAGTTTTATAAGGATTCTCAAATAAACTGACACATTTGTGTATATTGATAACTACCTTTTTTAAAATAGTTAATAGAACCACAACTTTAATTGTTATTATAGAACAGAATAAAAACGTTATAATTCGTATAATTACTGTACAACAATAACATTAAAGATTCATTATAACTTTACATACTGCTGTTATCAGACAACTTTTTTT
This sequence comes from Ruditapes philippinarum, assembly GCF_026571515.1. Lineage (NCBI taxonomy): Eukaryota > Metazoa > Mollusca > Bivalvia > Venerida > Veneridae > Ruditapes > Ruditapes philippinarum. The sequence goes on from NW_026863026.1 coordinate 20,701, forward strand.
GTTTGTTCTAATCAAATTTTGTCAGCTTATCATAACCACTGTCAATTTCAACATTTCACACAGAACTGGAGTAGATCTATGTCATATTAGCTATAGAAATAACACAAGTTTGCAAACTCATTTACAGAATGCAGCCTTTTTTCTGCGTAATTTACTGAAAAATATCATCATCACCAATGTTATACAAATTTTCTGCCATAGTAGTAAAGATTTTTAAACAGAACATAGCTTATTTCACCTTTAAATAAATATCAAAATTATCGGTGTCGCGAAAATATGTGACAATCGGATTTTTCCTGTTTTCTGAAGAAATATTCACAATTTTGGTTGTTGTGCAAATAGTTGTTTGGAAGTTTATACTTTTTAAATATTTTACCATTGTTTTCCACTGGCGATTTAGTTAAGTAGCTTAAAACAAAAAAAAATATCAAAATTTGCAATTACTGCAATTCACGGTAAATTTTGGGTAAGTCAATATCCAGTTTATCAATTTTAAAACGATTTTTGTGGCTAATTGACGGATATTTGATGGCTATTATAAATGCTGGACAATATCTTTAAAGTACTTATACAATTATACATCTCGCATGTATTTTATCACCTCGGGCAATATAGTTAGCAGCACGTGACCGGTAAAAAGTTGACACTCAATTAAATGCACCCCGCTGGTGTTAATTGGGTCTACTGCATTCATTATCGATTTTTACACCTTAAATAAACACTGTTGGAAGTAAAAAATAATCGCCAGATTTTGTAGCCAAAATGCAAAAATAATCGCCAATCTTATAAAATAATCGCAAATGGCGACTATGGCGACCGGCAGCGTGAGCCCTGACTTACTTTAATATATTCTAAACCGATTTGTGCAAGTTAAATCAGTTTTCTACAAGTAGGTTAAGCCTGATAACTCTGCAGATTTTATACATGTTCACCCGTTTTTAACAAATATCCGCCATTTTGTCGATCTCATTCATACAGACTGGAAATTTCCACACCCGATTTACGCCATTTGGAAGCGTAATCTAGTAAAAATACAGGTACATAACAAAAACATAAGACTTACCTGTCATTATTTCTTGAGTATTTTGTGCTTAATTTACAGATTTTTCATCAACAAAAATTGCTCCGTCCGCCATCGATTAAATTTTTTGGTAGCATGTGCGCATGCGCACGACCGACACGACAGCAATCTCGGTCTAAAACCTTGTTGCGGATACCGTTAATATACGTACCTGGTCCCATCGACAAAGAAGATATTCTTCTCTATGATGATGGTCAATTGTAAACTTCAACATCAATATTATCAGAGTACACCGCCATTTATCAAATCATTACGACGCCCAATAAGAAATGATAGATCTACTCAAAATTCCGCTGATAGGTAGCCTGGAACCCCGTTGTATCGATCTATTAACCCATAAATCACAACTGCAGTTAAAAACATTAAATTTCCCTGAATCTTTATTTTGTATCATTTATTTTGATTCTTTTGTCATAAATATTACATGGCAAACATCACTCAGGGTTGTCATTAACATTTTTTGTAGAAGGTTTGTTTTGAACTTGAGGCGGTCATTTCTGTCTTTATCATGCATAACAAAGGGTGTTTTCTTAATTTTGAGGCGGCCCATAATGCATTCGAGACAGGCATTTTGGCCTCCTGCCGCATCTTAATGGCAACCCTGATCACTGATATATAGTTTTTAGCTTTGGAATATATGTCAAACAGGTTGAACAATTAGGTCACACCATTATATCGATGCATTGTGAGAATCGCTCATTAAGTCAAAGTTTTGGAAGTCTGACCCATCTTTATGCTAGATTTTTCAGTCAATTAGAATCAAAGATCTCTGTTTTAAAATGTCAGCATAAATTTAGGAACTTTCAACAGACAGTAAATGTGTTTTTAATAAGAACACACTATTTATAAGTCCATTTATTATCTACAAAGTCTGACGGTACTGGAAACCTGTTTTTGACCATTTTGACGGCACAAAACAAATGCGAAAGATTTTCGTGACACTTTTGTAAATGTTAGCAATCAGTAGCTACTGCATTTTGCAAAAAAATCGAAAGATTTGTAAATAGATCGATACAATGAATAGCACGATACAATGGGGTTCCACTATATAGAATTCTATAAAAAAAATAAAATTTCTTTTTAATTATACACGTGCATGGGTACAAGTTTTCAGGCATTTGCATGAAGTTTAGGTTTTTTATACTCTTGAAAGCACACATTTAGTTTTACTGTATAAAAGTAAAAACCATTTTAAATAATGCTAAATTGGGGGCTTTCGGGTTTTTAGAAATTTTGAACTTGCACCAATGCACATGTAGTCTATTGCCGGGCAAGCTTTGTGGCCCCAGGCTTTGACCTGTTTAAACAACGCAACAGGCGAAATAAACTTCAAGATTATCCCTGTTTTACTCCATTTTCACAATCTTTCGACAAATTCAGAATTGGCTCCCCAGCTTTGCCGTATTCAAATAAGCCGTGCTTTGAATATGGGAACCAACTACAGCCAGACCGGTTCTCATCTCCAAAGTGTGGCACATTTGAATACGACAAAGCTGGGAGCTAATTTGAATTTGTCTCATTGGCTGCCATACAGTGACCTAAATAATTTGTCTCAAAATTCATTGGCTGAAACTACATGGAAATTGCATGGAGGTAAATTATTACCACTTTGTTCTTCAAAATTAACCCTTTAAGGTAATGACTGGTGACATGACTGTGGTTTGTACTTTAAAGTGTAAGCCCTTGGCCTGCTCAGTGCCCTGAAAGATGTAGAGATTAACTAAACTTAGTTTATACAGTCATATTTCTATTCATATGAAAAAATTTTCATGCAAAAGAAAAAAGTATCTACATGTGGGTCAGTGATACATGAAAGTCTAAAACTATGCAGTATGCAAGAACTATACAATAACAAAATGATACTGTCATTTCTGATCAGTGCATAGGAATTTGTATCAGATGTATCAGATGTATCATTTACAGGAAGTCAGAAATTATTGCCAAGCAATCCTACATACATCTTTATAATTAAAATACATTTGATTTTGGCCAGGAAAACAGTCATGGTATTCCAATTTGTTTATGTTCAGACACTAAAAAAACAGCGTATTTTCTGACAGCAAGCAACATTTTATTGTGAGTCATTCATTCAGATTATTCATTACTGGTTTTTCAGATTTGGTTGCTGTATATGTCTTGGACCTAAACTACATATGGTGTCAGGGCAGTGTCAACATCGTATCTGTGATGACTGCCTGTATGTGAACAACCATCGACGGCCCTGTATGGAGAAGTGTCCTGTGTGCAATATGGAAAATTCATTTCCAGTGACAAAGTATTTATGATTTTTGTTTATAATTCATCATATATTTAAGTTAAGAAATTAAAAACTGTACTGCTTTAGATTGGTACATCAACCATAATGGAGTATAAAAGATGTAAGCATGTTTGATATAGAATTTTCTAAATTATAAGTCATTTGTTTGAGACACCATAATATATAAAAGCAAAAAGAAAACTTAATAAAATTATATCAACTTCCACAATAGAATTTCTAGTATCATTTAGATTATTCAATGAGACAGCAATAGTTTTCTGTATGCACATATGTTCTTTGTTACAGACCAATTATACCAGTCCAGGTGATCGAGATACAGCGTTGTATTGGTGTACAGGTGTGTCCAAATGGATGTCCTGCTCAAATGTGGTACTGGGAAGTGGAAGAACATAACAAGTATGTGTGTTATACATTTGACAGGGGCATCCATGGCCGAGTAGCTCCTCACTGCTAGCTTATGAGGACGGTGGCTCTATTGTGCTGCCTCATTGTGTCTGAAATAATACACAGAGGGGCACATGCAGTCCTCCTCCACCATTGAAGCTGAACAATTGCCATAAATATGACCTTAGCATTGGCACTGAGACTAAAGACCCCGCAAAAAAAATATAAACCACATTGAAAATTGAAATTTGCTTTAGTATTTGTTTGTCAGAGTAAAAAATTGTTCATGAATTTTGGGAGAAAATGTGACGACTGGGAAGCCCAGTTACAAGAGCTGCAGAGTGATACTATGTTGGTACCAGGTTGGAGTCCCGGCCCTGTTGCACATAATTACATAATACTTGTGAGTGTATTTAGCTATGAACTCTGTCCTTTGTAAAGACTTAAGAATGAATTTTGATATGTAAATAGAAAGGGAGTTATTCACTTACAGGGGAACTTAGGGATGTGTTAGCAGTTGGGTAGCACAGAATAGCTGTGCAATGATATTCAGAAGGTTTCATTAAGGCAGCACTTTTCTCATTCTGTGAAAGTAAAGAATTTTTGCCAATATTATTTAGTCATGAATGTGTATCAGATAATTTGTCAAAGTTGATTTTCAGAATTGAGACTCCGTGAGTCAAAACTATAATGAATTTATTTATCTGCAAACTGTATTACATATATATTATAGTAACACTATTGAAAGGATTTTTGTCAAACGCACAGGTGATTTAGGTAATTTTTATTTTTCTATATAATTATGTGGTGTATTTTTGTTTGTTCTATCAGAAAAAATTTGATGTTGTGTTTCTTCATTTTAACAGAGATTGCCCTAAAGCCTGCATATCTCCAGAGAAAAAAGTTTCAACTCCACATAGAAGACGTAGTCGGGTTGCTGATAGAGGACAAGTTACAACAAGGTTGGGCACACCAAGACAGAGAAGTAAACGGTCATCAGCCTTAGCTAATCGTAATCAAAGACAGTTACGACCGAGACTTGATAGCTAAAATTACGCTTTTACTGAGGAATAAGCCTCAGTGATGTCTGTCGCTAGTGTGATACAGTATGTTTAGTCTACAGTCTATCGTAAAGGTCAATTCTAATTTTAATATCACATGCCAATTAAAATTTTGTGTTATGAAATACATATCATTTAATATTGCAAGCCAATTAATATAAATATGTATTCACAGACATGTTAACATAATTTTTGGTCAGGCTAAACTTGATGAAAGTCAATTTGGTAGCAGTTTTCTGTCTGTATCCCAGTAAATGATTGCCATAGACTTTTATAGTGTTCATTTACTCTATGTTTTGAAGATAAGGATACTAGCTTTACATATAGCAAACAAATTTTTCTAGCTTTTGTTAATAAGGTATGTAAATTAAAGTTTATACAATAAAATGGGATACTTTTTGTAGATATTAACTTGGTACCATTTGAGCTTGCGTACAAAATTTATTCTATTCTATACGTAAAATACTGCAAAATAGATAAACTACAAAGTTTTATGCTATTTGGCAGGAGTATGTGTATCATAATCCAGTGAAAATAAGGGTAGAATGTCGTGGTGAACTTGTTAGTTGTCCTACTCCTCCACCCCGCCCCAAAAAGCCATCAGAAAACTCCAGATTATAGATGATAATTACTGAATGGCTGATTTGATTGATACATTGTACAAAGCTTTAATACCATGAAGAACAAGTTGCATTGCTGAATACTGTAACTGTTTCACGACTTAATTTTTGTAAGTATATTCTGAGTCAAGGATTTTTGTGGTTTTTACAAATTTCATTTAGAATTTTGCTGTCAGTAAAACTGTAGGTATTTTTTTTCATAGAATTTGTTTCATTACTATGAAGCATAATTTAAACAAGTTTTATAAAATATATGCAGTGCTTTTGTTCTAGTTTTCTTTGACACTTTTTTTACTTTAAATAATTTATATACTGTAGATATATGCAGAATTTTGTTAAGATTTTTTACCTTCTGGTATTGTAAAAAGTTCAATTTTGCACATTTCTAAAAAGTGCTGTTTATGTACATGTAAGGTTAAAGGTTATGCTATTGTAACTGTATTAATTGATATCACGTGTTGTAATTACTTGTTACTTGGTCATGTATATATTCCTGTCACATTTTCCTATCTGTTCTGTTGTTTGCAATATCCGGTATTATTAATGTTGAACTTAAGGCATTTGTAAAAATTTTGGTGAAATTACTGAAATGTTAGGTCTTCATAGCTATATTCTTAGACTTTTAATTTGCCTATCAGGTTTTTTCAAAATCATCTTTACTGTACAAAATTATATACCAAAACTTTATGTTTCCTGTTTCCACTAAAACAGTTGTCATACTTGTTCAAAAATGCTCTTAGTATTCATCTTCGAAAAACTTTCTGTTGTTTTTAATATGATTTATTTCTAGCTGGGTTTTTTTCTGCTGCAGGAGAATAAACCTATCCCACAACCCACCATTTATTTCTAGCTTCAAAAATTTACTAAACTTTGCCATGACTTTGTTTTACATATCTTTTTTATATGGTCAATTTTCTTAGAAACTACCAAAGTTATTCACTTCAAACTGGGTATAAATGATCACCATCTTGTGACGCCATATCAAAAGAGCAGATAATCTTAAAATTGTTTTTTGCAAAGTATTAATGTCTTTTTCAACTAAGGTTTTTGCCCTGACCCACCTCATTCTTAATGTCTGTCAAAGAAACAATCAAAGCCATTCACTTTAAACTTTGTATACTTGTTCTTTTTTAAAATATGACACCATTCCATAGGGCAGATAATAAATAAAGGATATATTTTGCATAGTTGTGTCCCCTTTTTTACTTAAAATTGTTTGCCTTGGTTAATTTCTCAAAAAGTAACAATGGGACACACTTAAAATACTTATCCTGATTCCAAAAAGTATAATGCATTTCAGAAAGGCAGGTAATCATATAATTCATTTTTGCTCAGTTCACCTCACCATAGGATTTCTTTTTGTTTAAAGTTCACCTCATGAAAACTAATAGATAATCACTTTAAATTAATTTTGGAATTCACCAAAACTTGAATGCTTTAGTAAAGGGCAAATTACCTTTGAAGAAATTTCATTTCTCACTTCAGGTTATAGGAAATACTTGTTCACTATCAAGGGCTGGTAAGTTGGCCAAGCTTACAAAATTATGTCCCCATTTTCTACAATACTGTAAATAGAGTGTTTTAACAAGTTTTTTTATTTAGAAAAATGATGTAAAATTTCTTGATACAAAAAAGTAAGGGCATTAACATACAATTAACTTGTTTTAAAACGCAAAAAGAGTAAACACCAGGTTTAACTGGATATATACTGATATTCAATTTGATTGTACCCACTGACTGTATATTCAACTAAATGTGTACATTGTATATGTAATTTGTCAAAGCTGGAACGGCCTGTAAGTGGAAACTAGTAATATAATCAGATAACCTTGTTTATTGCACTTAAATACACTTGTTAAGTCAGGTGTCATCTTTTATATTTATAATTTCTTTGTGTATCTATTAATTAATTTTTTTTTACCAGTTTATCTTTCATTGTAGAAATATTAGAAAGTTGAAATTGGTTTTGTTAATTCATAGCACTTATTTTGAGAAAAGGTTTGAAGTATATTTGAAATTCGTGAATATTTATTTCTTTGTAGTATATTTCCTTGTTGAATAAAAAATATGAATAAAAATAAAAATTGTTGTCATTTTTTGATTGCCAGGGTTCAATTTGATTGTAGGACATATATTTGCCCTTTGAGATTTGCCTTTTCCCATTTATTATCATTTGCTGCATAAATAGGCAGATTGACAAGTACTGAAAAAAAAATGCAAATTTGGGATATTGTTTTATGCTCTCCGAAGGGCAAGCATATAGTCGTCGCTTTGTCCAGTTGTCAGCTTTTATTGTCCTGGACATAACTCTGTAACAACAAGAGGTATCAACATGAAACTGTAGGTAAATGGATCTCATGGGATAGAAGTGCAGTGCTAAAGAACCCTAACTGCCTTGCCTTATTTTTGAGTTATTGCTCTTTTATTCATTATTACACTTGACTTGGACATAACGCTGACACTCTAAGAGATATGAACAAGAAACTGTAGGTAGATAGATAACATTGGGGTGATAAGCAGTGCAAAGAACAGTAACTCTGTCATGCCTCAGTTTGGAATTTTTTGAACTTTGCCTGGGACATAACTTTGAAACTACAAGAGGTATCCTGTTCTGTGTCAAAACCTATCCGGGGAGCATTGCCTGGTTCAATCGATTCTTGTTTTCTATTAATTTATTTTTGTACCAGGTTTATAAATGCCTTAATACTAAACTTTATCCATAGCATAACTTCTTGAATACATTACTGAAATAGCAGCATGTAGGGGGTAAATGTACTAGGACAGTACTCCGGCCATGTTATTTTGTTGTTGGCTCATGAAAATCTCACCTCTCTCCTTTATCCAGGTTAAAAAGGAAAAATTGGACATTTTGCAGCATCAGCTTTGTATTCTTCCAGGACTATAAGTAAAATTCCTTTTAGATTAATGTGACTTCATAACATGTATTAAATTCCCTAGCTTGGACCTATTAAAGGGGATGTATGTCACCAATGCCTCAAGTCCTGTATATTGTAATTGAGGTTGTTACCACACTTCAAGTGAAATTCTATATATGTATATAATTATTATGCTTATAAAACAATTTTTAAACATCGAAGAATATGTAAAATATGTACTGCGAATATTTTATGCACATTATATGCATTCATTTCTTATTGAAAAATTTGACTTAGACTTTATAGAAAATAAATTTCTAATTACTTCCCTTTATTAACATGAAATTCGGTAATATCTTTATAATTAATGCTTTTTGGAACTTACAATATTGATAAAGGCTTACGAGTTTGATTACCAGCGGCTTTAAGGTTATAAGTTTAAAGGCAGTATGCCTCCAGGTTTAGATTAATCTGTTTATTTAATTAATGCCTTTAGTATTCAAAACATCATTGAGTAAACAAAATAATTTTAGCCGTGTCACGACAAAACCAACATAATGCGTCTGTGACCAGCATGGATCCAGACCAGCCTGCGCATCCGCGCAGTCTGATCAGGATCCATGCTATTCGCTATCAGTTTCTCTACTTGTTATAGGGTTTGTAAGCGAACAGCATGGATTCTGATCAGACTGCGTGGATGCGCAGGCTGGTCTGGATCCATGCTGGTCGCAAACCCATTATGTTGGTTTTGTCATGACGCGGCTCATTTAAGCATAAGGGATTAACAATCCAAATAAATTACCTACAATGTGATATATTATTTAATAACTGGTACAGATAGGATGATAAAAGTATTTTATTCAGTCCTGATATCTTGTTTGTATCATAGTTTGGAGACTCCTTTTGAAAATGTGTTGGAGTAAAATCTTATACCAATAAATGCACAGTCCAGTAACTGGAATGCAAGTATTAGATAGTAAGAATCTTACACTGGCTACCAGTACAGACCGGAATATCCAGCTCAAGGGTAACTGTTTATGGTGGTAACGTTTGTTTGGATTTTTACGACACGTCAACAAACTCTGCTGAG
>NW_026863027.1:0-45779 GCF_026571515.1 Ruditapes philippinarum
AATTTTTGAGATGTCCCCTCGTTGCCATGGTAACAGGAAATTAAAGACTGAGCATGTAGTTACAAAGGCAATGGTCCAGTCAACATTTGTGCCAAGTTTGATTTAGTATTGAAGCATTTTTCATAGTTTCATAGCAGTTTGAACTTGTAACAGGAGGCTTTTCAGTGAAAACGGCCATTTTTCACAATATGCTCATGGGGGAAAGGGTTAACTAAAAAATTATAAATGTTACAAAACATCAATTTTTCACCACAATTAGGTGAAATACGACATGTTAACATGGAAAAACTAGTTTTTAGGTGATTCCAAAGTTTTTTCATCATTTTTTGTTAACCCTTTACCACATATATACGCGAAACAACGCGCACTTTCGACCCCCCCCCCTTTTTAAGGCCTCAAATAGTGAAAAAATGTCCTATTTGGACCCCAAACGATAAGTTTTCGTTTGAGAAATGATGCTTAAAAAATTGAGCACTTTTTCGGCGCCGCCTCCCATCCAAAAGATACATCAGGGGGTTGCCAGAAGGGGGATGTGCCCCCTTCTGTTAGGGGGGTTTGAAGGGGGGCGGAGTCCCCCTCATCGCCAAGAAAATTTTGGACTTGTGAGAGGGTAAAAATGACCCTAGGTCGATCATAATGTAACGTTTAACCAACGCTGAAAAGCCTTTGACTCTATCTCAATCCCTTGAACAGTTGCAGCAGTTTGAAATAAATTTTGATGGAAAAAATCGAGGCAAAATAGTGATTTTTGGCAATTTTGAGATGTCCCCTCGTTGCCATGGTAACAGGAAATTAAAGACTGAGCATGTAGTTACAAAGGCAATGGTCCAGTCAACATTTGTGCCAAGTTTGATTAGTATTGAAGCATTTTTCATAGTTTCATAGCAGTTTGAACTTGTAACAGGAGGCTTTTCAGTGAAAACGGCCATTTTTCACAATATGCTCATGGGGGAAAGGGTTAACTAAAAAATTATAAATGTTACAAAACATCAATTTTTCACCACAATTAGGTGAAATACGACATGTTAACATGGAAAAACTAGTTTTTAGGTGATTCCAAAGTTTTTCATCATTTTTTGTTAACCCTTTACCACATATATACGCGAAACAACGCACTTTCGACCCCCCCCCCTTTTTAAGGCCTCAAATAGTGAAAAAATGTCCTATTTGGACCCCAAACATAAGTTTTCGTTTGAGAAATGATGCTTAAAAAATTGAGCACTTTTTCGGCGCCGCCTCCCATCCAAAAGATACATCAGGGGGTTGCCAGAAGGGGGATGTGCCCCCTTCTGTTAGGGGGGTTTGAAGGGGGGCGGAGTCCCCCTCATCGCCAAGAAAATTTTGGACTTGTGAGAGGGTAAAAATGACCCTAGGTCGATCATAATGTAACGTTTAACCAACGCTGAAAAGCCTTTGACTCTATCTCAATCCCTTGAACAGTTGCAGCAGTTTGAAATAAATTTTGATGGAAAAAATCGAGGCAAAATAGTGATTTTTGGCAATTTTGAGATGTCCCCTCGTTGCCATGGTAACAGGAAATTAAAGACTGAGCATGTAGTTACAAAGGCAATGGTCCAGTCAACATTTGTGCCAAGTTTGATTAGTATTGAAGCATTTTTCATAGTTTCATATTAGTTTGAACTTGTAACAGGAGGCTTTTCAGTGAAAACGGCCATTTTTCACAATATGCTCATGGGGGAAAGGGTTAACTAAAAAATTATAAATGTTACAAAACATCAATTTTTCACCACAATTAGGTGAAATACGACATGTTAACATGGAAAAACTAGTTTTTAGGTGATTCCAAAGTTTTTCATCATTTTTTGTTAACCCTTTACCACATATATACGCGAAACAACGCACTTTCGACCCCCCCCCCTTTTTAAGGCCTCAAATAGTGAAAAAATGTCCTATTTGGACCCCAAACATAAGTTTTCGTTTGAGAAATGATGCTTAAAAAATTGAGCACTTTTTCGGCGCCGCCTCCCATCCAAAAGATACATCAGGGGGTTGCCAGAAGGGGGATGTGCCCCCTTCTGTTAGGGGGGTTTGAAGGGGGGCGGAGTCCCCCTCATCGCCAAGAAAATTTTGGACTTGTGAGAGGGTAAAAATGACCCTAGGTCGATCATAATGTAACGTTTAACCAACGCTGAAAAGCCTTTGACTCTATCTCAATCCCTTGAACAGTTGCAGCAGTTTGAAATAAATTTTGATGGAAAAAATCGAGGCAAAATAGTGATTTTTGGCAATTTTGAGATGTCCCCTCGTTGCCATGGTAACAGGAAATTAAAGACTGAGCATGTAGTTACAAAGGCAATGGTCCAGTCAACATTTGTGCCAAGTTTGATTAGTATTGAAGCATTTTTCATAGTTTCATAGCAGTTTGAACTTGTAACAGGAGGCTTTTCAGTGAAAACGGCCATTTTTCACAATATGCTCATGGGGGAAAGGGTTAAGAGGTCAATGATTATTACTGTTAACATGTTAAAGTTCAAGGTCACATTATCTTCACTTGTGCATTTAAAGTCAGGTTATTGAGGTCACATTGATGTAACACCGTTACATGGCTTATTACTTTAAAATATTGGGATATACTAGGTGAATATTTCCTAATTATTTTTAGCAAAAATTGTCAATACACAAAATTTACAGCTGGTAAAGGTCAAGGTCATGTCCTATATAACCCTCTTGGTTTCTATATATTCTGCTAAAGTCAGATGGTTTTAGAGACTTTAAATCGTTTATAGACTTACATGTAGATCATTTAAAATATCTATTTATAAAATCTACTGTAAACCTGTTTCAGTTTCACTCAATGAAATAACTTTCAAGTGTCTTGTACTGTTTCAGTTGAATCGAAGACAAGGAACCTGAAAAGGCTTTTGGTTGGCTATTATATTAATATATATCAATGGCATATATGCTATGATTATGATACAGATAGTTTTATAACAGCATGTACAAGCATGTTTGATTATTTCTAGGACGCAAGATTAAGTAGTGGGTACGAGAATGTTCCCACCGATGACATACATATGACACAGATTGATCTGCAGGATGGTTGGCTAGAATTCTTGAGAAAAAAAAGTATCTCCTCTACAGCTAAAAGTTTACCCAGGCTTTTATTCAGATGTGAGTGATCACGTCATGTGACATAGAGTTTATATATTGTATATATTTGACTGATAATGATGAGGGTCATTTTATAGGGTTAACGCACGTTTTTCCGTGTTATAACGTCTGCAGAGTCCCGAGGAACGTTTGGTTCCAGAGCCCGGTAGGGCGAGGGCTCCAACAGTTCTGAGGGACTCTGCAGACTTTATAACGCGAAATAAACGTGCGTTGATGATATTATAGCATAAAATTTTTAAACAAATTCGTGATGTATAGTTAATACAAAACACAATTACATTAATTTCTTGTGCTTGGACGGTATTTTATCCAATTCTACATGTTTTACATATGCGTTTTATTTTTCCGGGGCCAACAACTTGGAAAATCCCAGAACCGAACAAAATTTTGAATTTTAATTGATTTAACAAATTGATTTTTTTTCAAGCAAACAAGTTTATAAAAAAAATTCAGGCACTAAGCATTATTCTCTCAAAGAAATATAAAGAGCATTTATCAACATTAACATAAATAAAACAACATTTTCTCATATTCATTTTGTGTTATCTAGTTTTGTAAGTTAATCGGAGTGTTAAACTGAATGACAGGTACTGTATTTGTTTACATTGACAACTGTCCGTTTCTTAGACAGGGCGACAACCAAGATTAGCAGTGATGTTTTATACGCCGTATTTCCGGCATAGTTACTTGAATGCTGCACGTCGTTATGCGATTGGGGCCCTCGAATCAATAATTTCAATATAACAAGAGCGCATGACTCTTTGGCAAAACAGGCCAAATCGTCAAATTTTTGTTTGTTTACTGGGCCATGTATGTATTGCGCATAGGTGAAACCGGGCTATAACAAGAGCGCGTGATTATGTTAACACATGGTTTTGGTCCCGTTAGAACCTGGGGAAAATAGTCGATTTTATGCTATAATAATGAATTTATCGAGAAATAACGAGAATACTGTTGCCGTATCATCTGTACAAATGGCATTGGTATTTTTTGTTAACATCCATGTTTAAATTATCATCTTTTACAAAACTATTTTGTTCAGAACTGTTCTCCATTTTTGATATTTACATATTGCTCCCTTTTCTTAAAAAAGAAATTTTTGATTTTTGCTAAGTGATTTTCTTTGTCCAATATTATCAAGAAAAATTAATTATTATTTTTTTAAACCAAAAAGAGAAAAACAAATAAAATAAAAAATATAAGTTAAACTCCAAACTGAATAATAAGAGGATATTTTTTCGTTTGCGTGAAATATGGTATATATTTTCACGAAACATGATAAAATGCCACATATTTTCGCAAGTTGGTACGGCGAGTGAAAATATGTGGCATTTTATCATGTTGAGTGAAAATATATACCATATTCACGAAAAACAAAAAAATAACCTTTTTATTTAATTTCATTATCAAAGAAAATGCTTGCTACCAACTGCAATTGTACAGCGCGCAGTAATTTATGCGTAAGCACACGCTGTTTGGCGCTACATTGTGACGTCATGTAAACAACTCTTTAAACGTCTGTACAGCGTTAATTACTGAATTAAAGATATTGGTGTTCGGATAAATTTTCTTAGTTAGACCATTTTCTATCATGCTAGATAGTTTTCAAAACAAAATTCAAGAAAAAGTTGTTTTGTATTTATCAGATTTTTCAAACAAAACGGCGAAAAAAGTCCCTTAAACTAAATATGAGTTTTGACTCCGCCCACTTTCATATTTATATTTCATATTTATTTTTAAAAAATATGAATTATATTTGACTGATATAGCACCATATTTCATGGGTAAAATTAAATAAATGAAAATATTTTTAGTTCTAAAAATAAAAAAGATAATTGAAGATAAGGTTTTTAATTCAGTGATACAAATTTGATTTCCTGCCTTCTACACGAGCATGTAGTGAAGCTTTTATTTGTTCTCCTATTTACTGAATGCTGGAATGCCTCTTCTGTGACTAACAGTCTTTTACTTTGATGATTTTTTGTTTCTTTAACTAAAAAAGAGTGTTTGAGCAAGTAAATATGAGCCGCGCCATGACAAAACCAATGTATTGCGTTTGCGACCAGCATGGATCCAGACCAGACTGCGCATCAGCATACCAACCCTATTACAAGTAAAGAAACTGATAGCGAACAGCATGGATCCTGATCAGACCGCGCGGATGCGCAGGCTGGTCTGGATTCATGCTGGTTGCAAACGCACTATTTTTGTTTTTGTCATGATGTGGCTCAATTACAAAAATTTGATTATATAAATATTTGTGTGATAAAGCAGATGAATTTGAATTCAATATTTTGATCGCAGTAAGTTGTTATAAATTTCTTACCTTAACAAAAAGCTTTATTCACATTCACCATTGCATATATAAGTTACAATATATCTTACTATATTATTTATCTTTTAACAGCTTCCTCGAGCTATATTAAATTTTGTAGTGAAGTATAACCCAGAACATCAGAAAGAGCTGCGGCCCCATCATGATTCATCTACATTCACCATCAATATTGCCCTCTTGAAATACTCCAAAACTAGACTATGAGGTAATTATAGTGACTACAAGGTAATTATAGTGACTACGAGGTAATTATAGTAGTCCTCTTACTTATTAATTTGTTATTTTATATTTAAATGTTAAGAGGATATTTTTTCGTTTGAGTGTTATATGGAATATATTTTCACGAAACATGATAAAATGCCACATATTTTCACGAGCCGGCATATCTCATGACATGTTTGTTCATTTTACATTACACCTATAATGCAGCAAGTATAAAAAGTCTTCACAAAAAGTAGTATGCAATCGTACCTATATTACATACGAATGTATGTAATATTTTTCTTGTTTATGATATGTAATAGTTTTAATTTTGATTGTTGTTGGAATTCATACCTGTATGGTTTGATTTTGGGTGCTTCAATACCTGCGCCAGTTTTCATTTGCTTCATGATATTGTAAATTTTGGTAATTCCCATTGCAACTCTCTTGTAGCATGCTTGACCCTCGTTTTGTCTCTCATTTGCCACTGTCAAGAAGAATGGGGCCTCTGGATCAAGCATCTCATTAGGTCTCTTTGTTTGATATAATTTGTATAATGTGATAGGGCACTTTTCAGGGGTACCTGGTATAGGCCAAGCCTCTGCAAATGAAACCAAAATTTTCAATTTTATATTTAATGCAGTAAATTTGTTAAACTGTTGTTACTTATAACCTAAAAAAGGGAGACATTTTAAATTTAATATTTTATTTTTATATTTTAAAATTTAATGTTATTTTTATCATACTTAAAAATTGAATATTTATTTGTTCCATGTGTTATTTGATTTTCTAAGCCAGGTAGCTTAATTGGTTAGAGCATCCCAAATTGAGTTTCTATTCAGATTACGGAAGGTTTCAGGTTCAACTCCTGATCTGGCTGAATTTTAAATGCACTATTTTTAGCTCACCTGTCACAAAGTGACAGGGTGAGCTTTTGTGATCGCTTTTCGTCCGGCGTCCGTCTGTCCGTCGTCCGTCCGTCCGTCGTCCGTCCGTAGACTTTTACTTTAAATGACATCTCCTCATCAACCACTAAGCAAATTTCATCCAAACTTCACAGGAATGTTTCTTTGGTGGTCACCTTTAAAAATTGTTCAAAGAATTTAATTCCATGCAGAACTCTGGTTGCCATGGCAACCGAAAGAAAAAACTTTAAATATCTTCTTTTAAAAAACCATAAGAGCTAGAGCTTAGATATTTGGCATGAAACATCTTCTAGTGAGTGTCTACCAAGTTTGTTCAAATAAAAGCCCTGGGGTCAAAATTGGCCCCGCCCCGGGGGTCATTGATTTTCCCTATATGCATATAGTAAAAACTTAAAAAATCTTCTTTTAAAGAACCCAAAGAGCTAGAGCTAAGATATTTAGCATGAAACATGTTCTAATGGGTGTCTACCAAGTTTGTTCAAATAAAAGCCCTGGGGTCAAAATTGGCCCCGCCCCGGGGGGTCATTGATTTTCCCTATATGCATATAGTAAAAACTTAAAAAATCTTCTTTTAAAGAGCTCAAAGAGCTATGGCTAAGATATAAGCATCAAACATGTTCTAATAGGTGTCTACCAAGTTTGTTCAAATAAAAGCCCTAGGGTCAAAATTGGCACTGCCCCAGGGGGTCATTGATTTTCCCTATATGCATATAGTAAAAACTTAAAAAATCTTCTTTTAAAGAACCAAAAGAGTTAGAGCTAAGATATTTAGCATGAAACATGTTCTAATAAGTGTCTACTAAGTTGTTCAAAATAAAAGCCTGGGGTCAAAACTGGCCCCACCCGGGGGGTCATTGATTTTCCCTATATGCATATAGTAAAAACTTAAAAAATCTTCTTTTAAAGAACTCAAAGAGCTATGGCTAAGATATTTAGCATCAAACATGTTCTAATAGGTGTCTACCAAGTTTGTTCAAATAAAAGCCCTGGGGTCAAAATTGGCACCGCCCCGGGGGGTCATTGATTTTCCTTATATGTGTATAGCAAAAACTTAAAAAATCTTCTTTGAAAAAACCCAAATAGCTAGAGTTAAGATATTAAGCATGAAACATCTTTTAGTGAGTGTCTACAAAGTTTGATCAAATAAAAGACCTGGGGTCAAAATTGGCCCCGCCCCGGGGGTCATTGATTTTCTTTATATGTGTATAGCAAAAACTGAAAAAAGCTTCTTTGAAAAAACCCAAATAGCTAGAGTTTAGATATTAAGCATTAAACATCTTCTAGTAAGTGTCTACAAAGTTTGTTCAAATAAAAGCCCTGGGGTCAAAACTGGCCCCGCCCTAAGGGTGTCATTGTTTTTAACTATATGTGTTTAGTAAAAACTTAAAAAATCTTCTTTTAAAAAACCCAATGAGTTAGAGCTTAGATGGTTAGCATGAAACATCTTATGGATGTCTACCAAGTTTGTTCAAATAAAAGCCCTTGGGTTAAAATCGGCCCTGCGGGGGGGGGGGGGGAGGAAGGGTAGGGGCAGCTATAAACAGGTGAGCAACCTGGGGCCATCATGGCCCTCTTGTTTTTTATTTAATAGATTATCATTATCAGAATTAATTAGAGGATATTTTTTCATTTGAGTGAAATATGTAATATATTTTCACAAAACATGATAAAATGCAACATATTTTCACGAGCCGGGACGGCATTTTTACAGATTATATCTTTTTAAAAGGTATAGTACCTGATATTCCTAGGTTCAGCACCACTTCTAGTTTTGGTTTGGCTCTCAGTGTCATAAATCAGGTACTCTCCGTGAGCTACAGTGAAGTTGAATTCCCCATTCAATAATGGATTCTTCCATTAATTTCGTAACACATCAGAAAGGACAATGACTTGCACATTTTATTGCGTAAGATATTGCACAAAGAAACGAAAGTGAACAAAAAAAAAATTTTTCCACAAAAATTAGTTGATTAAGATAAAAGTTTAATTTTCATTACGGATATTATTTTTTGTATCCTTCCGGTCTTCGGGAAAAATCATATATTTTAACATCGTCTACACCGGTCTTACTGACGAACGAATTATGTCATAATATTTCATTCTGAGAACAAACAAACAATTCAAATCATTAAATAATGCATACCAATCAGTCCTTAAAAAAACTTGGCCTAAGAAAATATCTGTATCAATCTGACCTCGAGTTGAGATTATAAATAGAACTAAACCGGCGGTACCACTAAAATACGCAACGGAGATTTTTGGCGCAACGGACGCAACGGGCGCAACGGAGTGCAAAATTTAAAATGTGGCGATAAAATACGATTAGCAATGCAATTTGTTTAAATTTATATTAGTATGTGCTGATTAGAATAATATTTTTTAATTTATAGAAATCATCTAAAAACAATATTTTCTATATTATAAGCATTGTATTGTTGTAATACCACTCATATCTCCGTTGCGCAAAAAATCATTTTTTTTTCAAAACTAGCAAACAAAGTACTTTTAATTGAATTTGCATTAGTATATACTAAATAAAGTCATATGATGATATTACAGAATCAATGTTAAGGTGACAACAGACACTTTCCGTGGTACTCATATAAATGTTATTTTAACCATATTATTTTAGTAATAATTGTTATTTATTTGAATCTTTGTGCATTAAATGTCGTTCACCATTATAAAAAAAAAACATATTTGAAAAAATGCCTTTGTAAATGATTGATTTTGAATAAAAATCATAAAAATTTTAAATCGTCATATCAAAGTCATTTTTATTTTTTTTCTCTCAGACCCCTATGTTTCACGCTAAATAATTGCATAATACACAAATATAGCACCAGAGAGGGTCACAAGTTGCGGTAACATACTCTAACAACATACTCTAACAACATTTTATGACCCAGTGACATCTGACCAATTAAAGAGCTGCAGATAAATATCAGTTAATAGCAAAAATTTCTTCAAATCTTAATATGATTTACTGTCCGTCTGGTATCTGTCGCACATGTCACGTGACTATCGGTAAAATTTGAGGCACTCGGTGGGGGGGGGGGAATGGAACGCATTTGCGCACCGCTAGCGAGGTATTTAATTGCAGGGTTAAATTACATCTCTTTGAAATTTTAGGGGTCCAGTGGATGCACAGCCTAGAAAAGTAGGGGTCCAGGCCTGAATTTTAGGGGTCAAAAATTATATTCACTATAAAAGACGGGTTTGCCTAAAATACGAAAGTGAGATTTTTGACGAAAGTGAGCGAAAGTGAGCGAAAGTGACTTTTAGAATTTGAATTGTACTGTATTAATAGAATTTTACAGTAAAATTGCTGTTTGCATACGTATATTATTAGCAACTTATTATATGTATTATAATAAATAACCATAATCATGATTTAATCGCCATTTATTGGCATAATTTCTATATACAAGTTCAGCACTCTTCCTTTCACTTGCATATAAAAATACGAAAGTGACTTGTAAAGTATTAAATATAGAGTTTAAATTGAAAATGTACTATATCTGCAGTTTGTAAACGTGTATTATAAGAAATTACTATTATTTATTTTCTAAATTAATAATTATGATGATTTAAAGTTTTATACCCCATTTTTTTTTGCATAATTTCTATAAATACACATCAGCGATCTTCCTTTCGCTACTTGTAAAATATCAAATATAGAGTTTGAATTGAAAAATGTACTTAAATTGCAGTTTGTAAACATATAACATCAGAAATAAATAATTTGATATTCAACACTATATTTCAATTAAACACTATATTTTAGAAGTCACTTTCGTATTTTCTATGTGAGCGAAAAGAAGGGTGAACTTGTATATAGAAATTATGTCAAATAAATGGTGATTAAAGATCATAATGATTATTTTTTTAAATAAAAATTATAGATTTCTGATAATATACGTCTGCAAACTGCAATTTTAGTATAAATTTCAATTTCATATTTAATAATTTACAAGTCACTTTCGTATTTTTCAAAGTAAGCGAAAGGAAGATCTCAGAACTTGTGTATAGAAATTATGCAAATAAATGAAATTTAAATCATCATAGACTAATATTAGTGATTATTTTGAAAAGAAATATTATTAGTTGCTAATAATATACATCCACAAACAGAAAATTCACTGTGAAATTCTATTAAAACGGTACAATTCAAATTTTAAAAGTCACTTTCGCTCACTTTCGTCAAAAATCTCACTTTCGTATTTTAGGCATACCGATAAAATACTATGAAGACCACTCTATTTTATGAAGACCACTCTATTTTGCTTAAAATCATTTATTTATCCTGTAAGAAATATGCATGTATATTGTACTGTTTTCATAAGAGGTATATGATTTCAATATCTTTTCTAAAAAAAATAAAATCTCTGTTGCGTCCGTTGCGCCAAAAATCTCCGTTGCGTATTTTAGTGGTACCCCTAAACCGGAAGTACATGTGACGAAACCGTCTGCCATGACGTTCAAGAAAATTGAGAAATTTTGTAACATAAACTCGTATTTCATAACAAAGAAGTGAAGATGAATACAATTATCGGTGTGCTTCGTTTAAACAGGTATTTTGTTAACTATTTGTGAAGTATTAAGGCATGACATTCAGTATTTATGTAAATATCAGCTCCCGGCGTCCCGTGTTATGATTTATAAAATTAAAGAGGTGCAATGCTCGGGCCCGCAATGCTCGGCGTAAAAATATTTTTTTTTAGAATATCTGAAAATGTCTCGAGTTATCTCCGATTTAGGTCACTGGTGTTTTTATTTATCGTGGAGTAACCAGTTCTCAAACCTCTAAGCATTCAAGAAGTCTTTTAATGTAAGGAAGTGGCTACCCGTACGGGCCCGTACGGCTAGCCGAAAGTTCTAGCCTAGCATGGACACACTGTATTGGCTAGCCGTACGGCACTTTTCAAAATTATATGGAAGTCGAAAATGCATATGTTATTTTGTGTCTTTAAACGACGATTTTAATCAAATCTCCGCATTTGTCCTAGTGTGTTCACTTTAATAAAGATGCTCCGCAATTTTGCAAAAAAAAATGAATCCGAGTAAGCGTTGTATAATCTATCTTAATAAAATTAAGTGTCAAAGTTGCATGTTATAACGTCCTTAATTTTCATGCTTATGATTTGTATGAAAGATGAATTGTTAAATCTGTTAATTAAGCACATGGATCGAATAAATAATGATCGGAGGGGAATAAATAAATAAATAAAAAGAATATTAAAAAAAAACGGTGATAAGGAAAAATAATTTAATAATGCAAACTTTCCTTAATGATGGACGATGAACAAACTTCTATACCGTCGGTATTTGACGCAATTATCAGAGCCCGACAATAATTTTTTTTTTTTTTTTTGGGGGGGGGGGGGTTGTTTGTTTGTGTTTTTTTTTTGGTTTTTTTTTCAATTTAAAAATTAAACTTAATGAAACAAAATAATGATTATTATCAAAATTTTGTAAACTATTTCAATTGATGTTATCTAACTGCAACCAAACGCTATTTTTTCTCGACGTCTTGTGGTGACACAGTACGTACATTCTTTACTGTAGACAACACGTCGATTAATCTATAAAAAGTAAACATTCTTGACTAAAATCCTCGCTTAAAGTCATAATTAACATATGCACTTTCGCCTTCCATATATTTTTGAAAAGTGCCGTACGGCTAGCCAATACAGTGTGTCCTGGCTAGTCGTACGTGACTCACGTACGGCTAGAACTTTTGGCTAGCCGTACGGGCCCGTACGGCTAGCCACTTCCTTAATGTAAATAAAAATATATCTTTCTAAAAATTCTTTACATAGATCTATGTAAAATTTAATCTTTGTGTAACATTTCTGTAAAATTTGACAGAAATTCAACTATTCAAAAAGCTCTATTTCCATCTTGGAAAAGCACAACCCTCTGTTTTAAAACTAACATGGCCTCTTAAAATAAAGAACCTAATCTCAAACCCCTTCAAGTATCTCTAAAATTCTACTGTTTAGTTCTAGTTCTACATCATACTGCTTTAAAATCGTTTACGATCACTCTAAGCAGGTATACATTGTATACATTTTTAAGAGACAGCTATGAGATACAAGGGAATCCGGGAACCAGCCCCTAGCTCTTATTGAATAGACCCCTTGATTCTTTTACATGCCCAGTGTATAGCACTGATACATGCGAGGAAGCCAATGAAGTGATTGTTATATGACATCACGTGAGAATGAAGTACCCTACAGGATGCAGGTACCTGCTTTAAGATATTTTAGTCTATAATATTCATTTTTACATATAGTTTATGGTGTGTTTACAGGATTTACAAAGGTAATAGCAATTTGTATGAAATTACACAAAGTAATAAAATATGTTTTGTTAATATTTGTTCCTATGCACTGTTTTCATTTGACATCAGCAGACATGTCTGTCAGAAACAAAGCTTTTATGCACACAAGTTCAGGACATCAAAGTTACTTCTAGTAAAAAAATAACAGCACATGAATGAAAGGTTTGAGAATAGGTTGGATGTGAGATTAGGTACTTATATGATACGTCTTTCACCATTTTATCCTGGTGTGGTTCACTGCTGGTAAAGTCGCGTGAATATGCTAATAGCAGACGAACAATCGTATGTAATCCCCAACATATAAATTATCAAAACTAGAGTTCTGGGGCTGTAAAATTTAAACTAAAAGTTGGGTACTTGTAAATGTATGAACCTAATTTGGTTGTTACAAATTATTCAATATGTTTTCATCATACAGGGCACTAGACAACTTTTGGGGACAGGTACCCATATATACCCTCAGGAAGGGGAATTTTGCGTCATTTTAAGACAAAAATGGGAATTTTTAAGTCATATATGAGTGTTTTACACTAAAAATGTATAACACTATTTTGCAATCTGCATGGGTTATGATTTTTATGTTTTTGTTATTGTTGTCAAACTGAGAAATTGTTATTTTAAGCTTTTGTTCTTATGTCAAAATTGTGAACAAAAGTGTTTCCGAATTTTTTTTTGAAGAGAAAGGTGGCAATGAAGACAACTGAATTCTTCCATTTTGCCTGTCAATAAACAAATAAATACGTTAAATGATAAAAGTTTTCTCCTTTAAAGGGAGACACAGGCAAAATTTTCATTTCTTAGTTTTGAATTTTTCATTCATTATTCTGTAAATGCCATCAAAATGAATATATTTAACAGTCAAAGGAACAAAACTTTCTCCATATAAAGAATTAAATGGTGGTTTCCTAACTTGACCCGCGTGGGTCAGGTTAGAGCGCTAGCATTTCACAATAGTTGTCAAAGTGAACTCTGGAAACGTTAAGGAACATGTCAAATGAATGACATAGGCTTGTGTCAATCATATAATATCCACAATATCTGTTATTGTAACTTCAAGGGTTTGTTCAAGTCACATGACTTGTTTTAAAACTATTTGGTGATTCGATTGGCGTCTAAATTTTGTTCAATATATATAGATATATTTACGCTTCAAACCCAAAATATATACAATTTAGACAGAAATTCAAGCTGAAACTTCAAGAAAAGTCATTTTAGCCTGATTTGAGTACATAAGACCATTTTAATATTTTTGTCATTATTTTGCCTGAATATCCCTTTAAATCTTTAAAAATACTCACAAGTCAGGGTACAGATAAAATTTGTAAACTCACAAATAGGGTTCACAATCACCAGGAAGTAACGTTCAGTTTACGGAATTGACCTCCTTGGATAAACTCTTATTTTAATATTAAAAAAACAGCAATATTGTTTGGAGATGACTAAATTATCGTTTGTTATTGATTATTTTAGTAGTTCGATATCACAAATCAATGTTTAATTAAATAAACCTTTAAATAAGACGGATTTTTGTTTGTGTTCCAGTCTTTACGAAAAACTTTAAAAAGCAAAGGACATTCGGGCCAGTAAAATATCAAATCTTACTGGACCTGGTGATTGTTAGCCGGACCAAATACATAGATAGGCAATAAATTGATGGGAACAGGAAAACACTTTATCATGCTTCCCTTGATAATTTTGAAAGAAGCATAATACGTCTTGTGTTCTTGGCCATATGTTGACAGCTTAGAAAAATCTTCAAGAACCAAATGTTTAGGCAAAATTGACTAGAATTGAACATGAACAACGCAATTTGCTTCAAACAAATCACTTTCATACAAAATATTTACTTAACTCAATAATCACAAAATCATAGCTAAATAATGACCATAATAAACAATGGTTTAATTTCCGTAACTGTACGGTGCGGTACGGAAAATATCCAAGAAAAAAAATGGCGGCCTCCATTACTCAATACAATTTAGACATCTCTCGCTGTGTTTTGAACATTTAGGACAGAATTGATGGGTTTCATTTGCAAAAAAGGCAAAAAGATCAATCTTTTAGAGAACCCTGCTTCATTATTTTGATGAATTTTTCTTATAATATTTTTTCATGACAAAAAATCTACTGGTCCGTCGGACCACCAACCTTGCTATAATCACCGGACCGATGCTAAATTTAGTGGCCTCGGACTGGCGTTAATTTCGAAGACTGGTGTTCAGTGTTGATCACCTGAAAGCAGTTTGTGAGTTTGGATTATTTTTTAGCTTTAATGCTAACATTTATATTTTGCATAACTTAAATGTTTAGTAAAGTTTCTCTTCTACGATATAAATAAAGATTTACTAACCTAACGTCCATAAGCATCAATATAAATACGGGTACGTTACGATACCGAAATCAACTTGATTTCGGTAAAGTTACCGAAATCAACTTTTCATTACCGAAATCAACTCGTAAAAACCAACCTAGTTAAAATATTGCTATTATTTTTTCATTATTTGATGAAGATAAGTGAAATAGACTTTCAGTTAAAAAATCTATTGAAAATATTTTATTTTAATGATGTTATTAACAAAAATGTAATTATTGAGTTACTTCCCTTTGTTCTAAATGTTTAGCATTACCGAAATCAGCTGTTAAGTTTAAATTATGTATATAAATACATGTATAATACATATATAGTGATTATTTAAGATAATTTATGTTTTTGAAATTTAAGAAAACTCGACTGCATTGATGAGAGCGTTCAGTTGCAACAGAATAGATATCGGGTGTAATATCTGTTCAGTGCATCCAGGCCACACCATATATGGCACAAAAGGGAGGCGCTCTCTTCATGGCCCATCTTTTTATACGCCCGTTTGAAAAACGGGACGTATTATGGGAACGCCCCTGGCGGGCGGTCGGGCGGGCGGGCGGCGTCCAATTTTGTCCGGAGCATATCTCCTACATGTATGGAGGGATTTTAATGAAACTTCATATAAATGTTCACCACTATGAGGAGCAGTGTCGCGCACATGAACCAGGTCTCTAGGTCAAAGGTCAAGGTCACACTTACGGCTCATTGAAAAATGCTTGTCCGGAGCAAAACTTCCACATGTATAGAGGGATTTCAATATTACTTGGCACAAATGTTCACCATTGTGAGGCGGAGTGTCGCGTGCAAGATTCAGGTCCTTGCGGCCAAGGTCAAGGTCACACATAGAGGTCAAAGTTCAGATAAAAATATGAAGATGTGTATATGGACCATTTAGTCATCATTTATTGAGGGATTGTAACACAAATGGTCATTATCAAGACTATGGCTGTGATACATATAATTTAGGTCAATATATACAAGGTCAAGGTCACTAAAGATGATGAAATATCCAGATTTTGTAAATAGAATTTAATCAAAGGGAGACAACAAAGTTATTACTTTGTTCATAAATGACTTACACAATTACTCCCCTTGATCTATTTTCACTTTCAATTCTAAAAATAGAATTTAATCAAAGGGCATGAAATAATCCTCTTTCTTGGACTTGAGTATGTTCTAAAGAATGTAACATTTATTTACACATGTTTCATTCATTGGTCAAGATTCTTAACTGTGATAACTATGGTGTTCTGTAGACTTGGTATTTGTTCATAAAGATCATACAGTAATTACCTTATCAAATGTAAATACTTTCTCATAGAAATTTAATTATATTTTAATTTTCAAGTAAATATCAGTTCAGCTCATTCAAAGATTAAGAATTGTAATGAAATGTATTTCCCTAGAATAAAATCTTAAATCAGAATTTTTTAGTTATTAAATTACATGTACTTTTTATACGCCCGTTTAAAAAAAGATAAAAATATGAAGATGTGTATAGGGACGATTTAATCATCATTTATTGAGGGATTGTAACACAAATGGTCATTATAATGACTACGGATGTGACACATGTACTTTAGGTCAATATATGCAAGGTCAAGGTCACTAAAGATGGTGAAATATCCAGATTTTGTCTGGAGCATATCTCCTACATGTATGGAAGAATTTTTATAATACTTTATGGAAATGTTCACCACCATGATATGTATTGCTCCATGCAGGATCCAGGTCTCCAGGTCAAAGGTCAAGGTCACACTTAGAGCTCATTGAAAAACGCTTGTCCGGAGCAAAACTTCTACATTCATAGGGGGTTTTCAATATAACTTGGCACAAATGTTCATCATTGTGAGGCTGAGTGTCGCATGGAAAATTCAGATCCCTGCGACCAAAGTCAAGGTTACACATAGAGGTCAAAGTTCAGATAAAAATTTGAAGATGGTTATAGGGACCATTTAGTCATCATTTATTGATGGATTGTAGCACAAATGGTAACTATCATGACTACAGGTGTTACACATTTAATTTAGGTTAATATTTGCAAGGTCAAGGTCACTGGAGATGATTAAATATCCAGATGTTGTCCGGAGCATATTTTCTACATGCATGGAGGAATTTTAATGTTACTTTTATAGAATTGTTCACCACCATGAGACGTAGTGCCCTGCACATAAACCAAGTCTCTAGGTCAAAGGTGAAGGTCACAGTTAGAGCTCATAGAAAAACACTTGTCTGGAGCAAAACTTCTACATGCATAGAGGGATTTCAATATAATTTGGCACAAATGTTCATCATTGTGAGGCTGAGTGCCGTGCATAAAATTCAGGTCCCTGCGACCAAGGTCAAGGTCACACATTCTGTGCATATCTTCCCTATTGATTTGTTTTAAGGTTCATTTAACAACACAGTGCCAAGAATAAAAACTTGCTTGCTAGATAACACTTATCCATAATGCCCCCATCTCCATCTAAAGCTTTTTCGTAAACGGGCGTATTTTGTGACTATGGCACCCTTGTTTCTTTTCTTTTTCTTTTTTCTTTTATTTTTTTTAAGTAACATTGTAATAAATAAACAAATAACTAAATAAATAAATAACTAAATAAATAACTAAATAAATAAATACTAAACGTGCGCTGTCACTGATGCTTATAAATACACGTGCTATAATTTCAATATCCAGACACGAACAGGGGTAAATAAAATGTTAACTTATGTTTAATTATTGTACATTATTTGAGTATAGAGGACAATGATGCGTGTAAAGCATTTATAGACAAGGAAACAACAATAAAATAAATGTTATTCCGGCATATATAAGAACTTGCCGATATTTATAACGAACAGAACATTATCTTCTATTTCCACCGATTATTAATAGAATATGGAACATGAATATGAATATGAAAAAATGATATATATTCATTTAACACGGTACAATATTAATGAACGAAGTAAGATTTTTTTCTCTAACCTATGAAATGAACTTTCGAACAGGGTTTGATTCACTTTAAGTCATTATGCAATAAAATATATTGCAGGTTTAGAGATATTTGGTACACAAATTATGTCTGTTCAGCAACCATTAATTACAAGCATGTGATATATCTGCACGTGATTATCGTGCATAACAATTTTCTAATCAAATCGTATTTTTAAAAAGCTATGATCGGACTATGATGGAAAAATATAATACTCTGTAATATGAGTTAAATCTAATTATAAATTTTGTACATGTTTATGTTTTATGAGTTTGAATACAGATATATAATTCGACTGCTCTAAAAAAAAATTCCATAAACATTATATAATGTATCAGGCAGTACAATTGGAAATCGGAAAGTTTGTCTCTTTCTTTTATTGATTAGTTAAACTATATATTAACAAATCGCTAACATATGTTATGGGGACTCTATATTATAATATTTTTATATTTTAGTATTTATTTAAATATTTATTGCGAAATAAATCGATGGTTCATTATAATCTTTTATCTTTAACATACATTGTATGTCAACTGTACCCCCTGTCTTAATTACTTCACACCTTACTTAATACAGTAATAAACAACATGTCATATCGTACAAGTTACAACATTTCATAATTGAAATTTGTCAGTATAAAGTGTTCCATTTTTTCCATCATATAAATATATATCAGTCATTCCATAAATTTATGCTGTTTACAGATATGAAATTTAAAATGATTATTTTATAAATCGATCAACATAAAATCATGACTTACCAACTTTTTCAATAAGTAGAATATGTAGTTATTAATATATTATAAAGTATCCGGGACATCAAAAAAAATGCATACATTTTTGGAACAACTGATATGCAATTTGGTAATAATAATATCAAGGCACCTTGTCTCATATACCGGAAACGTATAGCGACCACCCCTACATGTTAGTTAAAACAGATCTTTTGACAATTTTTTTAATATAACATTATATTTTTACCAGCTTAATAGATCTGAAATATTTATAGTATAAAACTATAAAAAAAGTCTTTCTAAAGTTTCCATGCGCCGATGTATATTAAAGAATTGCGGTTAACGAGTATGTAATGTCAACTAGCACCTCTATTGTCCGAGCACGTGTATGTTTGCTCTTTATAGAAAAGGTGTTATGATTACATGATAAATGGCAACCGCTACATGTACGTCTTTTTAATTTAATCAAATCATAAGCATTGGATTTAAATTAAATACTGTGATAATTTTCAATCAACTATTTTAATAGTGATCTAAATTAGGCGGATAACTTCAAACACAGTTTTGTTTAATCTTGTATTTTGAAATCATTAAGAAACATCAAAGAGATGATACGCTGCTATGTTATCTGACTAAAGGGAAAATTTAAACATCGAAAATAAGCGATATGAATTCAAAGTTTAAAACTCACTCAAATACCTTTTTTAATAGACTTCTGAAATTCATGCAAATTATTTAGGGATTATTCTCATCTTTGAAATGAAATCTGATTTGATTTCGGTAATAAAACACATTAATAACAAGGGAAGTAATCATGATATGATATATATAATTATCCGTTTATAACATCATCATTTTTTATAATTAAATATTATTTTCATTTGTTTATGGCTCAGTTTGAATGATTTTATATTAATTACAAAAACAAGATCTATTAACCCTTTACTACATATATACGCGAAACAACGCACTTTCGACCCCCCCCCTTTTTTAGGCCTCAAATAGTGAAAAAAATGTCCTATTTGGGCCCCAAACATAAGTTTTCGTTTGAGAAATGTTGCTTAAAAAATTGAGCACTTTTTCGGCGCCGCCCCCCATCCAAAAGATACATCAGGGGGTTGCCAGAAGGGGGATGTGCCCCCTTCTGTTAGGGGGGTTTGAAGGGGGGCGGAGTCCCCCTCATCGCCAAGAAAATTTTGGACTTGTGAGAGGCTAAAAATGACCCCAGGTCGATCATAATGTAACGTTTAACCAACGCTGAAAAACCTTTGACTCTATCTCAATCCCTTGAGCAGTTGCAGCACTTTGAAATAAATTTGGATGGAAAAAATCGAGGCAAAATAGTGATTTTTGGCAATTTTGAGATGTCCCCTCGTTGCCATGGTAACAGGAAATTTAAGACTGAGCATGTCGTTACAAAGACAATGGTCCAGTCAACATTTGTGCCAAGTTTGATTAGTATTGAAGCATTTTTCATAGTTTCATAGCAGTTTGAACTTGTAACAGGAGGCTTTTCAGTGAAAACGGCCATTTTTCACAATATGCTCATGGGGGAAAGGGTTAAAATGTTTTTTTTAACTTTTACAAGCCGATTTCGGTATGGTAACATATATTTCGGTTCGTGATAAATCAGCTAGGGAAGTAATCTAGATATTTAGTTATTTGTTTCTAATTTCATAATTATTTATTATTTCGAACTGATTTTTTGCATGAAAGTCAAACTTAACCTATTGTAATATATTATAATGGAAAAAATATAATAAAACGCTTAATTGTGATTTTACAAGTTGATTTCGGTAATGAAAAGTTGATTTCGGTAACTTTACCGAAATCAAGTTGATTTCGGTATCGTAACGTACCGTATAAATACCAATATATTAAATAAGTCAAGCGTCAGAAAATGGCTGACACTGACATCTTCTCACAAGATCCGGTTGGGGTTCAAATCGTTTATATGCTGTGGTAATACTTAATTATCTTTATCATATTGTTAACTAAGCAAGAAAATCACGTAATTTTAAAATAACTTACCCTCGCAATAAAATCAATTTAAACTTGAAAATCTTCTTAAAGCGACTTCCCAAACATAAATTTTTGAATTCAGTTTTGAAACATGAAAATGGTTCATGTAGAAAAATAAGAGAAGAAAAAACTGAATTGACAAATGAGAATTTTGGTCAAACAGTCTGCCACGTGAAATTCTGACCTTCCTGAGATCCCTGCTGTTTGTTGTTGTTTTTAACCAGGTTTTCAACAAAAACCGGGTTAGGCCTAAAAAAAAAAAATGTTTTGTTAGGGTAACATGCTCTCAAGGAATAGGTAGGGTAGGTCGGATTTTTTTTTTTTTTTTTTCACCAGTATATTGAAATTTAGATATGGAAATTTCTGACATCCCTCCCGGGTGGCACAAATACATCCCTTCTATGTTTTCAAAAGACATTTCAGGTGTAACAATCTTAAACTCTCAGCGTTCTTCTGGTGAAGATAGTAAGTAAGTAAGTAAGTAACGACTTTATTTAATGAGGCTAACACATTCGGTTTCCCGAACGAACATCAAGAAACCACATTTTCATAACCTGGGCATGAAAAATACATTATTTTACAAGTAAGATGAAAACAAATTTGTAAAAACAAAACATTAAACATTATACATTCTATTTTTGTGTGGCATTATCATTACAACAAAATGTACACTCATTTAATTAGAAAATTGCCACTTAATATATGTGGCTTGAAATTTCTTCAAAGTATCTGAATTTCGAATATAAATTGGAATGTCATTCCATATTTTAGGACCAGAATAATCAAATGATTTCCTAAAGTACTCAGTTGTTGGTTTCGGTATGACTAGTTTCTCATTTTGAACAGATCTTAAGTTGAAGTTGTGTTTGTCATTTATCATTTGGAATTTATTTTTCATATAATTAGGAAAAGATGGTTCATTTATAGATTTATACATGAGAATAGCTTTTTTGTACATAATTCTTTGATCAAAGGACATCCAATTAAGCTCTTTAAATAGTTCATTTGATGGGGAATCAAAACTTTTATCCAAGATTATTCTAGCAGCTCTTTTTTGAAATTTGATAATTTGTGAAAGCAGTTCACTACTACAGTTTCCCCATATAGTGCAACAGTAGTCTAAATGAGGCAGAATATATGCATTGAAAAAGAGTTTTCTAGAATGAAGATCAAGATATTGTTTAATTCTAAGAAGCAGGTAGAGTTGTGAATTGCATTTTCCAATAGTTTTTTGAATTTGAGTTTTCCATTTGAGATTGTTGTCAACATAGACACCTAGTACTTTTTCTGTGTCTGTAAATTCTATTTCTTTGTTATGAAGATACAGTGTAGGTGTAGCATTATTTTCTAATTTTGTATTCCTAATTGACAGAGTCATAGCTTTTGTTTTAAGTGCATTTAGTATCATTGAGTTTTGCATGCACCATGTGTTAACATTATCAATATCTGTTTGAAGATTGTCATTAACTTCTTGTACAGTATTTCCTGTAGAAGTTAACGAAGTGTCATCTGCAAAAATATTAGCATTAGATCTTTTTATATGCAGATGTATGTCATTTATATATATTAAGAAAAGTAAGGGTCCCAGGACCTGGGGTACTCCTGAGACTACGTCAGCAGATTCAGATAAAAGACCCAACACATTTACTTTTTGTGACCTGTCTGACAGATATGATTTAATCCAAGTAATGGCCTGTGATGAGAGATGATAGAAAGGTAGTTTTTCAAGAAGAACATTGTGGTTTACTAAATCAAAGGCCTTTGATAAATCTAGAAAAACAGTTCCAACAAGTTTGCCATTGTTTAGTGCATTTATCCAGTTATCAGTTACATTAATAAGTGCCGTCTCGCATGAATGGTGTGACCTGAAGCCTGATTGAGCAGTGTAAAGTAAATTATTTCTTTCTAAAAAGAGTTTTAAGTGGTCTGATACATGTTTTTCAAATATTTTAGAGATAAGTGGGAGTACTGAAATTGGTCTGTAATTGTTTTTGTTTGTCTTTGTACCTTTCTTGTAGATAGGTGTTACCTTTGATTGTTTTAAAAGAGTTGGAAATTTTCCATTTTTGATACTTAGATTTATTATGGTACAAAGTGGCTCATCTATGACATCTGCAGCTGTTTTTAGAAATTAAAAAAGGCACAAACTTCATCTAAGCCAGTTGCTTTTGTAATATCAAGACCGTTAAGCCTTTGTTTTACATAACTTTGTTCAACAACGGGTATTTCAAATTTATCTGATTCTTTAGTATTTTTGATAGGAGAAAATTCTGTAATGCAGTCTTTATTTCATGTGATAATTCTGTTATATTTTCAGCTTTTTTAAATACATTTGCAAAGAATGTATTAAATGTTTCTGCTGTTAGCTTTGGATCAGTAATTGGTATGCCATTCTCAGTGTGTATATATATGATGTCTGTTGAAAATCAGATTTGCCAGACAAACTTTTCAAGTTTTTCCAAAGTTTTTTTTGGATTTTTCTTATTTGAGTTGATCTCCTGATTAAAGAATTCTGTTTTTGCTGTATGAGTCAGTTTTTTAACTTGTGCTTTCCAGTATTTGAAATCTTCAACATTATGTTTCTTTATTGCATGGTCCCTATTACGCATTGCATTTGCTATATCTTCATTAAACCAATCAGCTTGATTTTTATGTTTTACACATTTTTGTTTGTATGGGGCATGTTCGTTAAGAGTTTCTAAAAATAATTTATTAAAAGTATCTAAAGCATCATCTGGATCATTAAACATATTAATAATAGACCATGGTTGCTTTGAAAGGTCACATAAGAATTTGTCAGCATTAAAGTTCTTTAGGTGCCTGTATTTAATTGTAACATGCAATGGACCCTTCTTGATATTTTTTTGGTTTGCCAGTTTTGTGAAAAATATAGGATAATGGTCACTAACAGAAGATCACACGCCGTTTTACAAATATTGACGATGTGATCCGCCATTTTGTAATTAAGAGCGGTAATAAAACCTGTACCGTACCCAGGGCTCATCCTGGGGGGAAATTTTAGGGAGAAGTGACTTCCTCGTGAAAAATCGGCAGAAGGGAAACATCCCAATGTGTATGCATTAACATGCATGGCTATACATCCTTTAACTAGAATAGAAACACAATCTATTTATCAGCTATTTATAAGCTTTCTCATATATTTTTGATAAAAATGTGTAAGAAAACTATGATGAATAAATTAACTTTACATTTTTACTTTCCAGATAAAGTTACATTGGATAATGATTAATAAAATCTGTCTATCCTGTTCCGATTACAGAAATTTCTTTTGTGATCTTCTTTTTTTTTTTTTTAATGCGTTTATTTAAGGTCGCCGCCGGAAAGCCCATATGGGCGACCGTACACTCAAGTCGGGTCATCCTAGAGCGTCCCGCCGAGATTTTTCGTCGATTTTTTTTTCCAGCTTTATTGGTGGAGGAAGACCCCAGGTGCCCCTCCGGGCATTATTTCAGGCACGAGCGGGCACCTGGGTAGAACCACCGACCTTCCGTAAGCCAGCTGGATGGCATCCTCACATGAAAGATTTCGACCCGAGTGAGGATAGAACCTACAGTGGTGAGGGACCTGTGATCTCAAGTCAACGACTTTAACCACTCGGCCACGGCCACGGAGGCCCCCTATGATCTTCTATGTTGTAATGTCACATTTATGTGCATATAATTATGCTTATAAAACAATTTTCAAATATCGAAGAATATGTAAAATATGTACTGCAAACATTTGTGCACATTATATTTGATCACTAAAATTATATACATTCATTTCTTATTGAAAAATTCGACTGAGAAATTATAGAAAATGAATTTCTAATTACCTCCCTTTATTTTCATGAAATGTTAAACTCAGTAATATCTTTATAAATAATGCTTTTTGAAATTTACAATATTAATAAATCTTAATCTGAGCGTCATATTTATGACATTAAAACAAATATATATATTGAAACAATAAGAACACTTTTTTCCTGACAAATTTTGTTGTTATAAACATGAGCACATGATATACGACCGATATGTCGCATGCCGATCATGATTCCTAGTTTTAGGATGTCGTGCCCACGTGCGTACAAGCTGTGTCAAATTTGGCACTCATTATTTAATGTTTAGAGTAGGCGGTCTATCGCTTTGCATACAGGTAGAAGGGTAGTATATAGCGATGCTCTGATTGGATAATGATAATTAGCAGTCGTCATATGGGCGGATACAATCTCTGCTCTTTACATTGGCAAGTAATTACTCTTTGGGAATTAAGATTTTATCGGCGATGTTGACTTCTCTTTGATCAATTGGGAGAGCGAAATGGAAATATACACAGCGAAATTTTCGCCTGAATTGCCCTTCACACTGCTCATTGAGTACCTCAATAATACGGTATTTTCATGGATTTTTTTTTTTTTTGGACACGAAAAAAACGGTAGGGTCGGGTGACCCGAACAAAACAATTTTTTTTTTAGGCCTTATTGTAATGCCGAATTCGGCGGGCGTCAACTTTTGGTTTCCGCTCAATAACTTCAGTTTGCTTTGGCCTATTGACACCAAACTTGGTGTTTAGGTAGCTTATATCAAGAGGCAGCTTGGGATTGCTACCCAGGTGTCTGTGATCAAGGTCAAGGTCACTGTTACTTAAATAGAAATTCAGTTTCCGCTCAATAACTTGAGTTTGCTTTGAACTATTGACACCAAACTTGGTGTATCGATAGCTTATATCAAGAGACAGCTTGGGATTGCTACCCAGGTGTCTGTGATCAAGGTCAGGGTCACTGTTACTAAAAATAGAAATTCAGTTTCTGCTCAATAACTTGAGTTTGCTTTGGCCTATTGACACCAAACTTGGTGTATGGATAGCTTATATCAAGAGGCAGCTTGGGATTGCTAACAA
This sequence comes from Ruditapes philippinarum, assembly GCF_026571515.1. Classification (NCBI taxonomy): domain Eukaryota; kingdom Metazoa; phylum Mollusca; class Bivalvia; order Venerida; family Veneridae; genus Ruditapes; species Ruditapes philippinarum. Next base: position 25,938 of record NW_026863027.1, read on the forward strand.
GGTGTGTGTGGTCAAGGTCACTGTTACTAAAAATAGAAATTCAGTTGCTGCTCTATAACTTGAATTTCCTTTGGCTCATTGACACCAAACTTGTTGTATGGATAGCTTATATCAAGAGGCAGCTTGGGATTGCTATCCAGATGTCTGTGATCAAGGTCAAGGTCACTGTTACTAAAAATAGAAATTCAGTTTCTGCTCAAAACTTGAGTTTGCTTTGGCCTATTGACACCTAACTTGGTGTATGGATAGCTTATATCAAGAGGCATTTTGGGATTGCTACCCAGGTGTCTGTTATCAAGGTCAATGTTACTGTTTCTGCTCAGTAACTTGAGTTTGCTTTGGCCTATTGACACCAAACTTGGTGAATGGATAGGTTATACCCAGAGGCAGCTTGGGATTGCTATCCAGGTGTCTGTGATCAAGGTCAAGGTCACTGTTAATAAAAATAGAAATTCAGTTTCTGCTCAATAACTTGAGTTTGCTTTGGCCTAATGACACCAAACTTGATGAATGGGTAGCTTATATCAAGAGGTAGAAATTTTTGTAACATCACAGCCTCATGAGTCATGTTATTTGGTATACAAATGCAACCCGTTCATTTTTGTCTTTGACCCATTTTTGTGTCGCCTCTACGGAGTAGTTGCAACATAAAGGGATCACTTCTCCGTCTTCTGTCTGTACGTCCGTAACAAAACTTGTCCAGACTTACTCCTCGTAACTACTGGTGCAATTTCATCCTAACTTAACAGGAATAATAAGAACCAAGATCTGTAGCTCAAGTCCGTGGGCATATTGCACAGGTTTTCCAGTTGAATGATTTTTTGCAGAGTTATGGCCCTTTGATAAAAAGGTGTTTTTTCTGTGTGTTGCCAGATACACAAAAGCTTGTCTGGACTACTCCTCATAAACTACTGGTGCAATTTCATCCAAACTTTACAGGAATGATCAGTACCATGTCTAGCTGTGCATATTGTCGGCATTTTCTGGTTCAGTGATTTTTGTCAGAGTTATGGCCCTTTAATAATTTTTATTTTTAAAGTTTGTCCTGACTACTTCTCTTATACCACCAATTTCAATGAAACTTTACAGGATTGATCTGTAGCTCTAGTCCGTGCGCATATTGCACGGGTTTTCCGGTTGAATGATTTTTGGTCGAGTTATGGCCCTTTGATAAAAATGTGTTTTTTTTTGTGTGTTGCCAGATACACAAAAGCTTGTCTGGACTACTCCTCATAAACTACTGGTGCAATTTCATCCAAACTTTACAGGAATGATCAGTACCATGTCTAGCTGTGCATATTGTCGGCATTTTACGGTTCAATGATTTTTGTCAGAGTTATGGCCCTTTAATAATTTTTATTTTTAAAGTTTGTCCTGACTACTTCTCTTTTACCACGAATTTCAATGAAACTTTACAGGATTGATCTGTAGCTCAAGTCCGTGCGCATATTGCACAGGTTTTCCGGTTGAATGATTTTTTGCTGAGTCATGGCCCTTTGATAAAAATGTGTTTTTTTCTGTGTGTTGCCAGATACACAAAAGCTTGTCCGGACTACTCCTCATAAACTACTGGTGCAATTTTATCCAAACTTTACAGGAATGATCAGTACCAAGTCTAGTTGTGCACTGTCCGTCTGTCACAAAACTTGTCCCAACATGAAATTGGCCATCATGAGGCGACACATGTGATCACTGATTGCTCTTGTTATTGAAGTATTATCCAAATTTGTTCTTCGTCTTGTTAATTATGATGTCATTGTTAAAATTTTCATGATGTAAACACGCTACAGGGGGTGTATTTTTTAGCAACCTGTACTTTAAAGAAAAGAAAAAAAGAGGTATTTCTATACACTTGTTAGCATTCCTGTTGCTGTCGGCCAAAAATACATTACATTAGACACTAACCTTTAAATGACATTAAAGAATTTTATAAACCTGTTGCTTGTTTTTAAAAAGAAAACTACTTTTACATTACATTTGACACTAACCTTTAAATGACATTAAAGAATTTTATAAACCTGTTGCTTGTTTTTAAAAAGAAAAATACTTATAAGATCTATTCATTATGGTATCGCGTTCTTGTTATTTATTTTTATTTTTTTTCAATATAGAGGTTTTATTATAATTTATTGATAATGAAGTGAATTTATAACTGAAATACTGAATGTCATATGTGGAGCTGGGAGACACATAAGAAAGTAGTCCCTAAAAAATAAACCCACTTTTATATAATTTTTTATTTCATATTTATTTAAAAAAAAATATGAAATATATATTGACTGATATAGCAATATATTTCATGGGTAAAATTAAATAATGTATAATATGTTGAGTTACATTGTCTGTTTTAAAACAAAAAGTCCAGCTATAATAATCACTGCTGTCGAAGGCTCGAGGTAAACTATTAGTATCAAAGGGAGATACTCCGGCGTCCGGCGTCATGCGCCAACAATCATCTTCTTCTCTGAAACTGCTGGGCAGATTTACCTAAAATTTGGTCTGTAGCATGTATGTGACAGTCAAACTTAAATTTGCTCATGTCATTTCAATTGGACCCTTTTAGGGGTCAACAGAGCTAAAAATAAAAAAACCCTTTAGACATCTTCTACTACAGAACTAATAGATGGATGATCACCAAACTTTGTCTGTAGCATTCTTGGGTAGTCTTTTGTCAAGTGTGCTCATATTTATTTGATTGGCCCCTTTTAGCGGCCACTATAGCTATAAATAGAAATATCAAAAGAAAAAAAATGTATGTAAAGTGGCATATAGAAATCAAAGCACAGAAGGCGCTGAATTTGTTTGGGTCTCAGAATGTCAGAAAGGTGAAGGTTGTGAGATTATAAAACAATTTGTTTTTCTATAGTGCCACCAATGCTTTACAGCGTTTTAATTGTAGTAGATTGGCTATAAGACTTATTGCAACACTGATATTTGATCCAATGTTTATTTGACTTAAACAATTTGAAAAAAAAAATGAGTTGCCTTAACTAGGATTTGAACTCCAGACCTCTCGCTTCCTAAGCGAGCGCGCAAACCCCTCGGCCACGGTGGATTTACATGTTAACGGCCTGAAGTATTATATTATATTATTTTATTACATGTTTTGCAGTAGATTACTGAATTATAACGGTTAATTATATTCTGATAATTTCACAGTAATGATTACCAAATATAATTTCACAGTAGCCGAACTATATTTGGCGTAAAAATAAAATATTTATCATTAATGAATGTTTTTTTCAGCGGAAATGTAGTCAATCATAATAAATAATGTACGTGATAACTGTAGTTCGTAAATATTTACGAACGTTGTGCTGAAAAACATCTAAAATCTAAAAATAATCATGGAATTATATTTTGCTTCAACATTGTGACGTCATTATTTGATGACGTCTTGAAGATAAGAGCATGACGTTACGCGGCAAAAATCAGTAAAATGGTGTAAAAATCGTTAAAAAATCATGAAATAAACAGAAAATTTGTTTGTTTTACATGTAAGATCAAATAATATTTCACTCGTGAACCCCAGCTATTATATTTTCACTCGTGGCTACGCCACTCGTGGAAAATATTGCATCTGGTGTTCACTCGGTGAAATATTTTTCGATCTTACACTGAAACAAACAAATATCCTCTATATAATATTGATGGCTCAGTGCTATACTGGTCTAACTGCTATTTTTGAAAATGTTCAGGAGAGACAAAAAACAGATTTTATTCAAAAATATTTATATTAGAAAATATTTTTTTGCTATGTTAACATTAATTTTAATAAGAAATAATGCCATTTATATAATTTTTTATTAAAATGTTACAAATTGTGTATTTTAGAGTTAGACCTTTATTGCACTGAAATTCTGAGCGCAATACAAGATTAACTTGAGTTAGACTCAAATTCCCTCTTGCAATTTGGTAAAAGTGGTACAAATATTTGAGTTAGACCTGTTTATGTTAAATATTCTGATATAAATGAAATTTTAAATTTTGAACAAAATTGTTTTATTGATTTAAACATTGTTTAAAATATTCTGCAAGTCTGTAGAAGAACTTTACATAGACTAAATCCTTTAATATTTTTCTATTAATATATCATGCGAGCTGACTTTAGATGAAAGTACACTTCTTTCTTCTTTTTCAATTTGTTTGAGATTCAGATTTACTTAAGATCTTTTGCAGATTATCTGTGCAATAAATTTGAATTCTAAACAAAATGCAAACAGTTTTGATACATATAGTGTTATGAACAGTAGTCATGAACAATGATGACTGACAATCCAGGTATATATCATGATATCAAACAGGGAATGTACATTTTGTATAACTCACATTTGTACAAAGTAGACACATTTTATTTTCTCAATGCACACCATTACCACCATTGGTGCTTAAATGCCGTGATTCCGATATTACTGTTATGCGCTAAATCTTAATGAATTTAATGTATGTGGTCCTCTTTTCTGATGATATAATCATTTATAAATATCAAATATTTTCAAAAATGAAAACCGCTGTTAGACCATGCTAAAATTATTACAACTTTTGTATTTACTTTCTCAACTGTTTAGAGTATATATTAAAAGTGTAATGTGCAAATTTTATGACATGTTTTGCTGAAAACTGTGCATATCTTAAGAAAAGTGTTTCATTTTATATATCAAAGTCATTTTACCTCTAAATTTTGACCAAATAACAAGAGGATGTCAAACATATTTTAGAGAAAAATGTAGGGCAGTTAAAACAACCCACTATCAGGGATTCATAGAACAAAGTATTGTTAGCACATGATATAATTTCAGAATCATTATACCCCCGCACAACAAAGTTGTAAGGGGGGTATACTGGAATCAGCTTGTCCGTCCGTCCGGCTGTCCGTCCGTCTGGCCGTCCGGCCGGCCGTCGGTTTTTTCTTGTCCGCCCAATAACTTAAGATTCCTTTGACCTACAGTCGTCATATTTGGCATGGAGGTTAGTCATGATTAGTAGATGACCCCTATTGATTTTGAGGTAACTTGGTCAAAGGTCAAGGTCACAGGGGCCTTTACTTCAAAAAGCTTGTCCGCCCAATAACTTAAGATTCCTTTGACCTACAGTGGTCATATTTGGCATGGAGGTTAGTCATGATTAGTAGATGACCCCTATTGATTTTGAGGTCACCAGGTCAAAGGTCAAGGTCACAGGGGCCTTGACTTCAAAAAGCTTGTCCGTCCAATAACTTAAGATTCCTTTGACCTACAGTCGTCATATTTGGCATGGAGGTTAGTCATGATTAGTAGATGACCCCTATTGATTTTGAGGTCACCAGGTCAAAGGTCAAGGTCACAGGGGCCTTGACTTCAAAAAGCTTGTCCGCCCAATAACTTAATATTCCTTTGACCCACAGTCTTCATATTTGGCATGGAGGTTAGTCATGATTAGTAGATGACCCCTATTGATTTTGAGGTCACTAGGTCAAAGGTCAAGGTCACAGGGGCCTTGACTTCAAAAAGCTTGTCCGCCCAATAACTTAAGATTCCTTTGACCCACAGTCTCCATATTGGCATGGATGTTGATCATGACTATAAGGTGACCCCTTTTGATTTTGAGGTCACTGGGTCAAAAGGTCAAGGTCACAGTGAGGCCTAAAAAAAAAAATTGTTTTGTTAGGGTAACATGCTCTCAAGGAATAGGTAGGGTAGGTCGGATTTTTTTTTTTTTTTTTTTATATTGACATTTGCTATTTTTTGGTAGAATTTGTACTGGCTCTCACATAGGACCCCTTGATTGATTGATAAGTTACAATGCTGAGTAGAAATGCAATAAAAAGTATGATATATAGTTGATTTGTCATTTTTATATGTACCCTTTGGTTATTACTGAGTCACCTTTGCTTTTCCTAGCAGGTCAGCAACACTAAAGCATGATGAATGGGTAATGCACATCATGCCAAATTTATATAAACCATTTACAAGGGTGTGGTCATCGGTGTAATACATAGCCATGCTAACCATTAGCCGGTCAATGCCCGCTCAATCTTTTATAATGCGACCAGAGGTTCCTACTAGTATAAAACAATTATTGGGAACAATGTGAGTACTGAAAAAGTAAAAAATATCTTAGTTTCATACCAAAATTTACTGACATGTTCTACATTTCAAAACTGAAACAAACTGTCTTAGTACATTGTATATGCAAATATACATTCACAATTTTACTTAATATCATTATTAAATTTCGGTCTACATAAAAAAGCATATTAAAATATGAACATGAAAACAGTTCCTGTAGAAAGTTTAACCACATAGACCAATATGCAAAATCCTGGACTTAATTTATACCACATTTTATGATACAGTATCACTACTTGGTCTTAATTTTCTTTCCAAATGGTCTGGCACAACATGCTTTGAAACCTTTGGCTTCACAGTCAGTACAAAGAGGATATACTGTTTTGAACTTGACTTTTAATTCAGCCTTTATTTCAGCTCCTGTTTTCCCACAAAAATAACAACGATCAGGGTGAACAAAGTCAGCATTGTAATTAACGGCACTGAAGTATGAAGTTTCCATTGGACTACTACAATCTATATTCAATCTGACAAACAATTTCCCATGAAGACTGTCACCTGGAGTGGTCAATGGAGAACCACACGTATACTCAAGCTCTGAAAGTAACATGGCAAACTGCATTTTTGTTCGTCCATTCAGTCTCATGTTAGAGTAAACAATTCTTGGTTTGAGGCATTCTACACATTCTACAGCAGATCTGGCATTCTGTCCTGTATACAAGGAGGCATCACCTATTAGATCTTTGTCGTCTGGTAGAAGGGTAATTGAATTTGGGGTAATTGAATTTGGAGCTAGCTTAGTGCCTTTAGCATTATTAACCTTTGATGCTTTGCCTTCTTTGGGTTTCTGGAAAGTTGGGCGGTCACTGTCAGTTGTATCTTGACCATACAATTCATCGAAAGGCTGATAGTGCTCTTTACTCTCATCTAGTACAGGATCTCAGGTAGCCAGGATAGATCGAGTGTTGCTGGACTGCAACAATCTGGATTCCCACATTTCTTTATTTGAAATGAATATTGTCTTTGGCGGCAATGATTTTCAAGCCATACAATATATTCCTTGACCTTGTTGGTCTCTGATTTCACAAGCTTTTCTGTGTTCATATTCGGGAACATGTAATTAAGATGCTTACTCAGCAAATCTATTTCTTCATCTCCAACAGGATCCATCACCTGTATTGGCTCCCCCTTCAAAGCTAGCCTTAAGAATCTGCTCATCACTTTCTGTCTCACAGGTTCTATCGACTGAGCCCACTGGTCAGAAATGTCAGTCCCCTTTTTGCGAAGATCATCCATAGAGTTGCATTTCTTCAAAACATCTTCAACTGCATCTTCAGATTTTTCTCTAGAAAGAGTACAATTTTGGAGCCCAATGTTCAGGATGGACATAACTCGCTCTGCTGGGTTGATAAAACTTTGACCCGGAGCACACCTACAGGCTACGAACATGTCCAAATCCAACTCCTTGAACAAGCAAATAGACGCACATTTCACATGTTCTAAAGTATTTCTGTGATCAGTGCCACCATCTGTAAATCTAAGAAACACTTTTGGGCATGAAGGGTCATTTTTCACAAGTCTTGCCAGTACTGCTGCATGTCTCATTGGATTAGATGATTGGAACACTGAGTCATTAATCACAGTTGTGACTTTTCCTCTGTAGAAGGATCCATTCATGTCTTTTGGTACATCACATTTCAAATAAACTGATGGTGTCAAACTACCTTTATGATGCATATCATGATCAGTAGCTACAAGTGTTGTGTTTGCAGGGGCTATACTTTTCTTTCCACGTACACCAGTAGAAAGAGCAACCCCAGGTTCTCCAATATGAACTTTCGCCTTGTCATCGCAGCAGAATAGAGTGCAGGAGTCTCCTAGTTTTACGGCAAAACTTCTCAGATACTTAAACAAGGCAAAGGTAAAGTGGTCATCGGGGTGAGCAAGTCGTAACTGACGCCTTTGAATCTTGTACTGTATTGGCAGCTTTGAAGTAAAAGCCAGAGCAGTTTTAGAATAGGGGTTCTTTGGCATGAACTGCAACCTTACCAATGCATTGGATGGAATTTCAGAACCTGGTGGACATTGATCTGCGGCTTGAGTCACAAGGTCATTAACTGACAGATACTGGGACATGTGGGCTTCATTATGTCTTCTTTCATCAGCTGCTGTGTTTTCTTCTATTATCTCTCCTAGCTTGGTAAAAAAAACATCAAATTTATCGGACGGGCGACCAGTATTCATTTTTCTCAGATCTGGAAGAAGACCAGTTTCACCCATATATATCAATCTTAGGCGTTGCTGAAAGTCTGGGTGTGAAGTTGCTGAAGCATCCAAGGCAAGCTCCTTGTAGATCATATCCACTACCCCTGGCTGTATAGAAACAACATTGCCTAATCTGCGTTTGAATTGCTGTTTCATAAACATTGTATGATACTCCGGGAGTTGTGGTCTTATTTTTAACAATAAAGAACCTGCATCAGTTTGTTTCTGAGCATCAGTTCTAGTATCAGGTACCTTACAAAAACAATATACAGTTAAAATACTCCCCCCAGGACAAAACTTGATAATATCTACAGTAACAGATAGATTGACATTTTCGAAGAACCTCAATCTTTGCATATTGTCATTAAATGGTAAATTTAAATGAATGTTTTCATCAAAAAAGACTGGTTCATACAAATCTGCAATATTCAATGCTTTGTCAAGTAGTTTGTATGTGTGTTTCACTTCAGAGGTACATTTATGCACAGTATATATTGAAGTATATTTTGCTATCGGCCTGGCCGGATGGTCCATGTTTCTATAAGTTTCAGATACATGTCGTTTTCTGTCCAAGTAACTATGGTAAGACCACAAACATGAAGCTAGATCTTTAATGTCCTGATATGCCTGCTCCCATTGTGGGGAACTTCTTAACAATGGTCTTGTGCACAAACTAAAAAGCGCCTCTGCATGTGACTTTAACACATTAGACTCCAGTGGCTGGGCTTTCAGTTTTTTGCGTCTATGATCATTAAACCCTACAAAGTCCTCAAAAGCTGTTGGTACAGAGTAAACTGCCACCTCCCTTCTGCTTCTGTCATTTATTACTGTTTGCTGGTTAGTGATGTACCACAAAGCATTGGTTAGAACCTGAAAGAAAAAAATGAACCATGCGATAAAAGAATGAGCTTAAGAACATCAGTGGCACTGAAATTAAAATTCAAATACAATTGTATACAAATGGTACAATATACTATAAAGTTACATCTCATTGGGATATTGTTTCTTAGTATTAAATATTAAAATATAACTTATTTGACATATTTCATGACATATTAAAATGCAAGTTTAAATAATTCAGTATTCAGACTGTTAAAAAACAATTTTTTTACATACTTTTGAGAAGAAGTAAAGTTTAAACAGGGTTAATCTATTTATAAAAAGGGTACTAGAGTGTCAGAAACATACAGAAACATACAAGGAGCTAGACCAGAAAAAAAATCAGAGTTATAAACCCATTAATGTTGTTTTGAAATTTAATAAAACTGTTTTGCAAAAGCAATTTCATGTCATCCTTTTAATAAAATAAAATACTTTCAAAAAAAAAAGAGTTTTTAAATGTACCTCTGACACAGTGACACATTTACAACTTGTAACAACAACATATGATGAGTTTATAATTAGCAAATGAAAGTGCAAGCAATGTTATTATCTATATTAGCACAAGTACAAAATTCCCTTGCAGTGACAGGATTAGATATTAATATGGCAATTTTACAGTCACCAGAAACTACAAAAGGAAAACAGCTAGGAACTATCACCATTTTTGGCCGGGTTGCACTGGTGCAAACCCGGGTTATAGTATGGTGAATGTTGGGCGGAGGGCGGGCGTCCGGGCGGGCGGCGGGCGGGGAAAAACTTTCGTAACAGTTTTTTAAGCAACTACTTATCACAGCCTTTTGATATTTGGTATACAGCATCAACACATGGTCCCATACTGTGGGATTCGATTTCAGGTCTGTCGCTCATCTACTTCCTGTTTGCCGACTTAGTTAAATTTTCTACATTAATGGTCAATAGTAAGAAATTTTCGTAACAGTTTTCTCAGCAACTACTTATCATAGCCTTTTGATATTTGGTGTACAGCATCAACACATGGTCCCATACTGTGGGATTCGATTTTAGGGCTGTCGCTCATCTTCTTCCTGTTTGCTGACTTAGTTGAATTTTCAACATTAATGGTCAATAGTAGGAAATTTTCGTAACAGTTTTCTCAGCAACTACTTATCACAGCCTTTTGATATTTGGTGTACAGCATCAACACATCCATACTGTGGGATTCGATTTCAGGTCTGTCGCTCATCTACTTCCTGTTTCCCTATTTAGTTAAATTTTCAACATTAATGGTCAATAGTAGGAAATTTTCGTAACAGTTTTCTCAGCAACTCCTTATCACAGCCTTTTGATATTTGGTATACAGCATCAGCACATGGTATCATATCGTGGGATTCGATTTCAGGACTGTTGCTCATCCACTTCCTGTGTACCGACTTAGTTACATTTTTTTACTTTAATGGTCAATGGTAAGAAATATTCGTAACATTTTTCTCAGCAACTACTCATCACAGCCTCTGACATTTAGTATACAGCATAAACACATGGTACCATACTTTGGGATTCGATTTCAGGTCTGTCTCTCATCCACTTCCTGTTTGCCGACTAAGTTAAATTTTCAACATTAATGGTCAACAATAGGAAATTTTGGTAACAGTTTTCTTGGCAACTATATATCACAGCCTTTTGATATCTGGTATACAGCATTAACACATGGTCACAATTATGGTGGGATTCGATTTCAGGTCTGTCGCTCGTCCACTTCCTGTTTGCCGACTTAGTTAAATTTTGACATTAATGGTTGGAAATTTTCGTAACAGTTTACGCAACAAATTCTTGTCACAGCCTTTTGATATTTTGTATACATGAGCATTATCACGTGGTCCCATACTGTGCGATTTGATTTCAGGTCTGGCAGTCATCCACTTCCTGTTTGCCGATTTAGTTAAATTTTTACATTATTAATGATCTATAGATAGTAGGAAATTTTCGTAACAGTTTTCTCAACAACTTCTTACCACAGCCTCTTGATATGTGGTTCACAGCATTGACATGACTGTGGTCCCATATTGTGGGATTCCATTTCAGGTCTGATGCTCCTTCTTTTCAGGTTTACCAACTAAGTTAAATTTTCAACATCAATGGTCAGACAGTGGTAGAAAATTTAAGTAACATCACAGCCTCATGATATTTTGTACACATATGCAACCCGGCCTTTTCTGTCTTTGACCCATTTTTATGTATCACACTATTATACCTTTATGTCTATGTACTCTAAAAGGAAAAGTATTAAACATCTGTAAATGATATGAATACTAGTTAACACACCGATAAAAATACTGCGATATATTTTAGTGTATTTAAATATTTTTAAAATGTTTTATGCCTCAATATCAAAGTTATTCATATCATAATATTAATTTTAAGATGAAAGATTAAAGTTCATGGCATGAGCAGACCGATGAAAAGATCTATTTTAATATCTAAAAATTTCTTCTCTAATTCATTAAATAAAGTTTTAATATCTAAAAACATTTTTTTTAAATAAATATAAAAGATTATTAACCTGTACTATGTAGAGTCCTTCTGTGTCTGGGTCCAAAAACTTCAAACCCCTATCAGCCATCCAGTCAATGACTTTGTTGAACAGTTCATCCTTCCTTGAAATGCCCTTGTCAACAGGTACACCGCTACTGCAAAATTGAGATTTACTTAATTAATTTTTGGACAAATTGAATATTATAAACCGGTAGATAAATTTGAAAACAAAAGTTTTGAACAGTGATTCAACCAAATAAAAATGAGCTTCATTGTTGGTGCGTGCTAATTCTAATAATGCAGACCAATTTTATGAAAGATAAAGAAAGCATCAAAATAAGTGAATGTCTTAATTTTTTCATGAATGCAATATCATTTAATATAATTCATAAACACACACAAATATATATATTCAACACAAATATGGTATAAAAATGTCTGAATATTGTACCTGGTAGTTCGTTTCTTAGGAAGTGTAGGAGTATTTTTTTCTGCCTGCATTAGGATTTCAAAAGCATTCCTGGCCCCTATTTTGCTAGTATCAACTTCGCTGTTCTTGTCTGTAGCTATGTCAGATTGGTCTGTTGCCACACACCTTTATAATAAAAAAGCATAAACATGTACGTACAGGCATAGAAAATTTATACAGCCACATTTCAAGTCTGACAGGCATCTGTCATCGTACTATGACTAGAATCTTTACTGAAAGCCCTTCAATATTCTGATTTTTTTAATTCCATAGATCCTCTCTTGTGGATTTTCTTTTCAAAAAAATATTTTTATTTTATGTTAATATCCTGACATCTTGTATAAAAACCATGTTCAGTTCTTTAAAACATCTATTAAAATCCTGATAAAATGTTCTGTCCAATATGTAAAGTAATGGGTATTCAAAGTACTGCAAGTAGATCTAGTGGTGGGTGGGGGTACGGAAAACGGCACATTTCGGTAATATATTCATCTACATTGTACGTCGGCGCAATCAAACTTGATTAATAATAATGCGACGTGATTAATATTATACTTTGTTTTGGTAGACTCCTACTTGCCTGATTCATAGTACTTACTATTCATTTGATTCAAATATACCTTATTCTGAAGAAGGTAAAGCCTCTAAATTTCTCAAGAATTTCCATGACCGGGACGTCATACAAATTGTCCTCCTTTAACGCCGTCCATGGACCATTTTCGGATGAAGATATGGAAACTTCTGAAATCCCTCCCGGGTGGCACAGATACATGCCTTCTATGTCTTCAAAAGACATTTTTTGTGTTATCATTTTAAACTCTCGGCGTTCGGCCGTTTTGTGTAGATCACACGCCGTTTTGCAAATGTTGACAATGTGATCGGCCATTTTGTTACTAAGAGCGGCGATAAAACCTGTACCGTACCGTACCTCAATAATACGGTATTTTTCATCGATTTTTTTTTTTTTTTTTTTTGACACGAAAAAAACGGTAGGGTCGGCGTATATTATTAGGTAGGGTCGGGTGACCCGAACAAAACAATTTTTTTTTTTAGGCCTGAGCTTGACAAAAAAAAAGCTTTTCTTCTCAATTGCTAAAGAATGTCCTGTCGGCAATGTATTGATTTTGACATTTTCACTTTTGAAGCATGTAGAATACATAACTAAGCAATACACTGGCTTAGTAACCTCAGATTTGGCAGGGAGGTTGTCCTTGAGCTCTAAATGGCCACTGTTGATTCTGACAAAGTGGTATGCGGGGGTATTCACGCCATGATAGTGGCAGTTCTAGTTTTTGTAAAGTTAGAGGTGCTTTAAACACTAAGTCTTGCAACCACTTACTCATTCAGATATGAAATTAGGCGCACACCTGAAGCACCATGTGCACACCTTAGATTAGCACTAAACAATAAGAATGGATAAATGTTTGAATTTTCTCATTGACACTGATACTATACCAAAAGCAGTTGATATTCATTACATTTTTAATTTCATTAAATTTGATAGATAAAATTAATGGCTTTTAGATCTAAAATGAAACATTTTTATCAACTTATAGCTGTTTCTGCCACATAAGTTAAAGAGCTTTTGACAATTGCACTCTCGAAAATTCAATGGAGCTGTGTGATGTAAAAAATTATCAGAATACAAGAACTGAAAAGGTCATTATAATATATAAGTGTGCATATTTTGATTTTTTCTGCACATATCACATCAGACAGAAAGATATTGTATCAATAATATAAGTATTGTGAAGAGTGTGATTTGCACATGTTGACACTATGTTGTTATTGTATTGTTTGAGTTGATAGTGATAAGTTTATATTTCTAACATGACCTGCATTTTTCCCTATTGAACATAGAAGAACCGAAAGTGTGTGTTATTATGCAATAAAATTGCTGTTTGACGTTCTATACATGTGACGTAATCATTATGCATGTGACGTAACAACTAAAAATGTGACGCGCTGACAATAAGAACGGAAACAAATCGGGTGCAATTTAGCTTAATATCAGGTACCGCAGCATTTATTTGTTAATGTCGTGTTAGAATCGAAATAATATATCCAAATTGGTGATTTTATTGCTTGATAACATTACTGTTTGTTGCTCGGATCGGCATCATTATATCACTCAGGCTACGCCCTCGTGATATAATTCCTCGCATCCGAACTCCAAACAGTGATGTTAATAAGCAATAAAATCACAGTTTGGGATATATTATTTCTTAAATAACTTTACTTGATTAAAGAGAGTCTTACAGAAGTAGATACATAATTTAAAAATAAAAACCCAGGAACAGCTTCAAACCTTAAATGTGTTATTGTGTTACAGACTAAGTTTGATTTGGCAGTGAAACAATGTACAGTCTACCCCCTTAAACCATCTTAAGCAGAACACATTATATAAATATGAACAAAGTGTAAAATTAAGAATTAGGAAATCTCAGCATATGATTAAACAAAGGTCAAACTAAAAAACAATGAATTTTTAGAGGGGGATCAGAGGTTATGAATCCACTAGTGTAACACATGTTATTTTCCATTTTAAATGTGTGCATGAGAAGCAAATTACACTGTCTTTTACTAAATTGCACCAAAATGATAGTTTCAACTGCACTTTATGTTATCAAATAATACAGTATGAGTATGATGTAATGACTTCAAAGTCAAAATAAATGTTTAATTGTGACACTAAATTATTATTAATTTTTTTCAAGATTTTAACAGTTACTTGTACATGTTATGCAATTGGCTAATATTTCGCGATTTATACAAAGCACTGAATTGGAGGCAAATAATTTCTAGTGTTTTCATGAATTCTCACATTCTTTATAACACATTTCAATGGGATATGCATATAATTCTGTTCCTGGAAATGAAACATTTAAGGTCTAACGCAAGCATTTTTGAGGAAAATTGATATATTTGACATCGCAATAAGAGACCAACTCAAGTTAGACCTGTATTGCACTGACAAAATTGAACTACCTGAGATAGACTTTTATTTTAAATGTAAATAAAAAAGGCAAAAAAAGCATTAATTACCCTAAAATTTTCACAGAATGTGTATTTGACCTTACATTATCAAAATATGTTAAAAAGTGATTTTTGGTAAAAATGTCACTTAGACCAGTATTGTGCTGAGCCATCGATATTATTCTAGTTATGGTTTGTAACGAAGCTAACTGTTGTTTAACATTTGTGTAAATAATCATGGCGCTTACTATAAGCATGTATATCTATAAAGAATAAAACAATATTAGAAATCTTCGACCATTCGGGAATTATTTTGCTTGAAAATTAATCCGCCTGTCATGTGACCATATTTACGCAGTGATCTCCCCTAAATTTTTCGGCCTAAGCAGAGCTCCAGATAATTTTTTTGGCCAAGGGGTTTTTACCCCTCAAAATTTAAAGTGAGGGGTAAAATATAAAATCTGAAAAACTTAAGGGGTAAAATCTGTCAAAAAAGCATTACCCGTCCCTAGATTTGCCACTAAAATGCCACCCTTTTCAATGGTGGAGTATTTAGACAATTTTCCACCAATAATGCCACCAAAACGCCACCAAAACGCCACCCAAATCATGAAAATTATGAAAAATTTGAGCAGGACTGATGTTATATAATTTTCCAGTTAATTCCACCTTTTTTACACTAAATGCCACCAATGAGTGGAAAATTGGTGGAGTATTTAGACAAACTTTCACCATAATGCCACCATTATGCCACCTTAGGGTGGCAAACTCATTTTCCACTAGATGCCACTTGTTTCCACTTATTGCCACCATAATGGTGGAAAATTGGTGGAGTATTTAGACAAATTTCCACCATTATGCCACCATTGAGTGGCAAACTTATTTTCCACCAAATGCCACTTATTTCTACCTTTTGCCACCATAAGGGTGGAAAATTGGTGGAGTATTTAGACACTTTTCCACCATTTTGCCACCAGATAGTGGCAAATTCAGTTTCCACTAAATGCCACCTATTTTCACCCTTTCAGAAATTTTCCACCTTGTGGGTGGCAATAGCTGGAAACTGCTTGAAAGTCACCCTGTACCCTAAATTGGAAACAAACAAATTTTAAAAATAATCCTTTTTAATGTTTCCATATGAAATTATATATTGTCTCAAAAAATAGCAAAACATTAGTCCATTTATTTTCTTCAGTTTATCTTGCTATTCCTGGACGGTTTGAGTTCAGTCCTTTAGGTTGTCGGCAACTTTTCGAGCGCACAATCTAAAACAAAAAAAATTATGAATGATTAATACAATAATTAAAAACATAAGCTTACATTTTTATATGACTATTGGATATTTCTATATTCAATTTGAGTGCATAGATATGATTAAAACACTTTAAAAAACAGCACTGCAGACGTGGAAGAATTTTTCTTGTTTACTCCAAGGCAGAAAATATACGCAGAATCAAAAATGATATTTTCATTCAGTTCATTAGTTACCTTCCAAGAACTTAAGTTTTGCCTTGTCTGCACAAGAAGGTCTGGCGTCAGACTCTCTGTTCCCTTTCCTCATACCAAACAATGAGCGACCTTTAATCTCTTCTATATTGAATAGCATTCTGAAGAGCTTTGCTGTACCTTTCTCTTTTGAGGCATATGGCTTCAGTTCTGCCATCACTTGGTCCTAAAATATGATTAACAATATCAAATAAGTAAAGACAGAAAATGATTATCAATATCTAATATGTAAAGACAGAAAATGAAACACTTTTATAAGACCTTGGTATATAATACAACTCTAAAATTTTAAAATAAGAAAGAAATAAAGAAATACAACACATCAACACCAGTGCAGGTTGAGTAATTAATAATCTTCCAGTTTCAGTTCTTAACGAACCTTCATCAGGATAAATATTTGATAAAATTTTCAAGCTAAAATGTACAAAAACTCTAAAATTTGTAAAACAAAATGTAAATGCAAATTAAAGTGTCATAAAGAGTTTGAATTAAAGTAGGTTTGTAAATAGTGACTAATAGCTATATTTATCAAGAACTGAAAAGTGTCTTATTGGGTACTGTGACACTTCTTTCCTATTAATTCTAAAATAACTTTGAATTAACAAGATACCTTTGTAAAGCCACTGAAGATCAAATGTGTTGCTCCAGGCTGGTCCTCATTGCTTTGTGTCTGCAAAATAATAATTCTTATTTAATGCTGTTTCTGTTATGAACTGTCATTCTCCTAATAGCATGTTACTCTAGACTGTCTAGTTATGGTTATATAATCATCTACTGCACCATGAAAGCTGAATTACAACAATGAAGGAATGAAACTTACTAATAAATCAGTTACTGTTAATCTGCTCCACATGTGACACACAAGGAAAATTGTTTATAGCATGAAAGTTGTAGTAATAGGTACCTCAGGTTATCTATACATTGATTGATGTAATATTGTACATAATGATATTGTACTTACTGATTAATTTCTATAATTTTTTTCTCAAACTTAAAATTTCTAACATATTGTATTTAAGAAATGATGAAGATCTTCCTACATTCTTTATATTCCTACATTCTTTATATGTACATTGTGCATGCAGCTTTCTTTTTAGTCAAGTTACAAACAAAACAAATATAAAACACAATTTTATACAATACCACTTCATATTTTTACTGTCAAAAAACTAAACAGCTTCTGCATAAATAACAATAATTATTGTATGTAAAAGTTGTTTACCTGAAACTTTGACTGGGAATAATTCTGCTGTTTATCTTCTTGTCTACACATTCACACTTCAGTTAAAACTTCTCATTTCTATTTACCACACTAATAAGACTTTAAATGTTTTCTTTGAGAAATCAAAAATATGCACCCTTACATTTTAAACAAAATATCTCCAGAATTGCTACAATATCAATAATTTCCTTTGTGTTTGCAAGCTTTAACTGACCTCAATTCCTTTGAATTCAAACTTTACAACAGTGTAACTGCGTGGACAGTCCATTATAATTTTAAATTGTGAGGGATTTTCCAAAAACCATAGCACCCATCATTTTATTTTTTACATTCATTTGAATGTATAACTATATCTAATACCTAAATAGATTGAGTAGAAATAAGCTTTTGAAAGATAATTTAGCATGCTATTTTAAGACAAATTCTACGTAAAAACATGTATAATGTTGCCTCTCCCTAAATAATCAAATGGAACATTCTGGTCAGCATGAGTAAACTATTAACCCCCATTCATAGATTACTAGATAAGAGGGCAGTAGTTTTATCAGATCTTAGATGAATGCTGTGTTGTTAAATCTTAGAGGATGCAGTATTTACTAGCTAGTATTTACTTATCCTGATTGTAAGAAATTTATCAGACATTATGACTTATTTACTTTTCACACATCAATTTTTACAATAGATTTAAAGCCTCTGAAAGCATAGCACAAAAGATGTTAGAGACAATAATTTTAAACTCCACATATAACTAAATCTCATTTATGAGAAGTTACAATGCCAAGGAACCATAACTTTTTATTGCATGATTTGGGGTTTATTTCCATTTTTTACTTCTCTATGCTTAATTTTTGTCTTGATCATTAAGCTTAAAAAGTACTGGAGATATTAATTTGAAACTTCACAGATATAGATCTTTTTGAGTAATGTGCTGTGTTTAAGAACCATAACTCTTTGCATACTTTTGGAGTTATTGCCCTTTGCATTTTTCACTTTAATTATTGTTAGCATTACATGAAAAGTGTTAGTACTCACCAGATATCAGTTTAAAGTAATATTGAAGAGAAAATTTATTATGTCAATTAGAAGAAAAGACAAAAGTCAAACTTTATTCAAGATTGACATTAAATATCATAGAAGAAGCAACAAACTTTATGCAGAGATATGCATTTTCTGGGCATAGAAGAACATTTCAACTATTTAATTAATGTACAGATTATAACTAAAGAACAAAGTACACTTTAAAAGCCGTAATTTTATTTTACAAGCATAGAATGGAACATAAACATTTTGACTTGAAAGACAAATTTTACATCCCTAAAGAAAAGTACTGCCATAAAAAATGGGAAGTTAAGTAACCCCATACTTTTCTAATTTTTCCTGATCATAATTATATGTGTTTAACGCCTGAAAAAAGTGATTTTACGTCCAATTTCTGTGTCTTTTCCTGCTACTTTACAGCTGGAATTATCGTACCGTTACTGTGAGGCAGTGACTTTGTATCAGAATTGTGTTCATGGCATTCTAGTATGTTTAAGAAATATGAGTTTCTGATAAAATTTTCTAACTGTTCAACTTCAATAAATTATATTTTTGATAAAAAGTGTAACAACGATTTTGTACATGTTTTTCTTTTAATGTAGTTGTTGTATAGGCATAAATTCTTTTAATCATTTATTATGTACTGTTATTTCTTTTTATGTAGTTTGATGTATATAATGTTTATAAAAGTTTATTATGTTTATAAAAGTTTATTTACAAGCATATTATTCAACAAATACCCTTTAAGTGTAAGAATTAGTAATACCCCTTTTATGTTTCTTTTCAATGTAATTCTAAATTGATAAAAGGTTGTTAACACCTTATAGCTAATTAAATTTGTTGTCCTGTAACATGTTGGTTCATTGCTGTCTGGATTAAGTTGCTATGGTCATCATGGAAACCAAGCTTAACAACCAAAGCATATATAAGGGTAACCCTAGGGTTCA
>NW_026863028.1:0-89492 GCF_026571515.1 Ruditapes philippinarum
CCCATGCGAAATAATTAAAAAAAACTGTGAAGGGGGGGGATAATGGTAGTAGTATTCCGGAACGCCCGGAGTTAGATCGAATGCAACAAATAGATAAAATAATTAAACAGTTTAATTTTTGACAGTTATTACTCCTTTGGTTTCCAATTATAACGTATTTATTCGCGTTATAACGCTTTTATTTGGAGGTTAATGGAGGTACCTGGTTGCTGCTCGAGTCCATAATGTCCTTGGGGCCTGCGGCCCTCAGGCCATTATGTACATCTTCTGGCCATTATCGCATAATGACGAGCAGCAACCAAGTAATAAGGTCTTTAATTAATACCTATGTTTAGATATCGCCGCTAATCTTGGTTGTCTCCCTTTCTTAGAAACAAATAGTTGTCAATGTAAACAAATATCTGCCATACAGTTTAACCCTCCAATTAACTTAGAAAACATGACAACACAAACTAAATATGAGAAAATGTTGTTTTATTATTGTTTATATCGATATATACTCTTCATATTTTGTGTGTGAGAATAACGTTAAGTGTCAGTTTTTTATGAACTTTTGTGCTTTCAAGAGCGGTTGATGGTGTCTAGCTCTTTTTTCAACCGTCAGTCGGAAATCATTTTTGGAATTTATATTTATAGAATGACACTAGAAGTGGACTCGAGGGTCATACGTTAATCTCAAAATTTTCATCAAAATCACGCTTCAAAGAGAAGTTGAATATTTAGAATATTTAGTTCTGTTCAGATGTTCACAGTTGCCGTGTTCTTGCAAGCTGTGCTTAATCTAATGCTCATGCATTTGCAAATAACATCAGTACAGCTATTATAGCAAACACAACATATGTTGATTCTTTTTATGCGTTCATATTTTTTTATCTTTCATGCCTGAAAATCCTTTTAAAATTTACATTTGTGAGATCTATATTTACACATAAATCCCCGTTAAATATAAAACATGTTGCCTAATCATATTGCATGACGTTTTGTATTGAATTAACTTATACATTTTTACTCGCTATTATCACCATTTTGAAAGAAAATCGTTGCTTGTGAACACTTCTTAAAACATTGTATGAGCTTTATGTTGTAGAAAGACCAATCATAAAAGAAAATAGGATATTCTTTGGAGAGGACACTCATAAGCTTTATAGCTTTCTGTCCAATCCCAAAATGTATGTTGTAAATATTATTTACATGTTAAATGTTATATTGAATCCAAAGTTAGGTATGGTGGCATATGTCTGCCACCAAATAACCATATAACTAACTTGTTAATAAAGAGGTTAACTAGTTACGTAACTAGTTAACCTCTTAATTATCTAGTTGGTTATGTGGTTTACTAGTTACGAAACTAGTTTTTTTCAATAAATAAAAGATCATAACGGGAAATAAATGCATATTAGTGCCTACATCTGCCATCCTTTTATCATTTTACCAGCTTAATATTAAGTGGTTAACTAGTTACGTAACTAGTTAACCTCTTAACTAACTAGTTAGTTATATGGTTATCTGGTGGCAGAAATATGCCACCATAGTTAGGGTATAGTAGAAGTTTTAAGCTCTCACGAGGGTACCAAGAACGAAGCAGCAATAAAATGTGAACAGCTTGTATTGTCATTGAATCAAGACTGTGTCAGCTTGAAAGTATATGATATTGTTATATGTGTATTCAGCCTTATTGCAGATTACAACATAATCTATTGTGAAAATACAGAGTTCCTTACTGATTAAAAAAGTGTAACAATATATGTGCACCTGCAGTATAATGGTATATAGTACATAGTATATTTACAGCGTTGAATTTGTACATATTGATTCACTTTTTTCAGAAGTGCAAATACATGTACATTTAAAGTAATTGGAGAAAAAATAAAATACCTAAAGTGGAAAATGTGCAACATTTCAATCATTTGTTTTTCAAGACTAAAGTGTTGATATGTTAATGCTCACGTGACCGCTCATGTCCGAAAAACTGACTGACCAGTCAAAGTGATTCTAATCTTTTGAATGTCAAAGCTTTCGTGTATACTTTTTTGTTCTTAAAAAAGAGAAAGTTTTTTTGGTGTTTTTTTAAGTTAATTCTTTTCTTAAAAGTCTTTAATTCAAAATTTTAAATGATTAAAATTGATGATTAAATAAACACTTACCTTAAATTGATAAACGTCGTAGATTAAGATGATAATATATAACACTAAAATTAAAATTATATTCCGTTTTATACAACGTGATGTAATACGCATGTTTAGACGTGTTTTTGTAAGGTGTTACATGGTTTATTTTTCATTACCAGTGATACTGTATTGGTT
The DNA here is from genome assembly GCF_026571515.1 of Ruditapes philippinarum. Taxonomy (NCBI): domain Eukaryota; kingdom Metazoa; phylum Mollusca; class Bivalvia; order Venerida; family Veneridae; genus Ruditapes; species Ruditapes philippinarum. The sequence goes on from NW_026863028.1 coordinate 2,304, forward strand.
CATGCATTCCGTATAACCATGTCTGTGTATGTTTTCCAATGTTGAATGAAATCCATTGTTTATTGAGTTTGCTCCAGACATATCGAAATTAAAAAGTCTTTTTTTTTTAAATATGATGACGTAAATATTGATTTTTTTCTTCATTTTTTTCACGTTCATTTTAATTTTTATTGATTTATTTCATTAAATTATTGTTATTTATTTATTTGTTTTGTTTGTTTGTTTTTATTTTGTTTTCTTTTGTTGTTGTTGGGGTCGGGATATTCTTTATCATTCCAAGAGCAAATATATTTTTAAAGGCTGAAAAGTATTATGTTAACTTTTGTTGATAATTATTTATATTTTTAAATCACAGTGTAAACGTTCATTAAGCTTCTTTAGGGTTTGGTAAGGATAAATCGTTCGTTTCTAAGGGTAACTCTTATGATAACTCTTGAAACAAGCCAAAAAAAAATCAAGGTCAGTAATCTCAAAAACAAGAACACCAACATCCAATTTATTTTCGCTTAAAATGTTTCTGTTGTTTACATATTGTAAGATTATGCAAGTTAAGAAAAAAATATATGAAATAGTTCTTATTCTGCTTTTATATTTATATGAAAACTGTAGCGAACGTCTAAAGTGAACTTGTAAAACTCTAATAAATTTGATAATAGAGTTTTGGAGCGAAGTTATGACAGAAGGTATAATTTTACATGACGGTCCGTTCTGTATATAAGGCTTTTACACGTATATACTGATAATACTCGGATGCTGCACTTCCACTAAAATACTTTTTTTCTACGAATTCTTCCTTATACATTACACTTGATATGATGGCTGATTTGGTACACTTTGCGCGTTGTGTTGTCGATAGCGACAACAAAACCTATATCGTTATCGCTGTTTTGTCTTGTCGTCTTGTCGCTAGCGAAACGCGACAAACGCGTGTTGTCGCACTGTCGTCTTGTCGCTAGCGAAGCACGTCAAACGGCGCATTGTCGAGCGGCGCGTTATCGCGATGTCACCCTGTCGTGCGGCTTGTATATATACAAAAAGCCAATCCTTCGATTTGGACCATGCGACATTGTAACATCGCGACAACATGCCTCACGTCTGACGTGTTTTTATTTTGCTCTCACGGATTTATAATATTTCTTAAAATTTCAAGCACATTTAGCTTTTGTGAGTGTTTAATTATATCTTAATTATATCATAACTGGAGAAAGGAAATAGGAAAAGAAAAAGGATTCTGGAGAGGTACTATTCTTGATTTCAAAAAGTATTTATAGTTATATAGAGAGAGGTCAAGCTGGACAATTTTCCATATTGCCTGGGGGCATAACGGCTATTGGTGACCACTGATCAGTAAAAATCAATATGATGGAGATTAATCCCAGTGCGGAATTCGAACCACTGATAGCAAATGATGATACCGAGGTTAAATTACCGGTAATCTCGAGTGACGTAACAACAACAGATGACAGTATATGTGATGCGCCCTCTTTAAAGAGCAACATCTATAGTGATGCAGGCAATAACAATGATACATTTCTGGCTTGTAGATATGTTTCGTAAAATGTCATTAATAAGTTTTGTGTCTACTATTCTCAAAGATTACTCTAGTGAGACAGATTTAGAAGACACAAGGCTGCGATTATTCGAAGCTCTTAAATCAAATAAAGATTTTCCATTTGACTTTAATTCTGAACTGAAAAAGCGGGTCTATAGAGGGAAAGGAGATCCGATCTCAGTAAAACTTGCCGATGACATTCACACGTTGCTATCAGTCATGGATGGTGAAGATTTTGGACTAAATAAAGAAATGTTGAGTGAGACTAAAAGCGCTTATGCACCCAATCTTATCCAATTTAACAGTCAAAACCTTCATATAGTTGTCAGTATAATATAGTTGAAAAATACAGTGTCTAACTTCAAGCATACCTACTGGTCATAAAACAAACAAACCATACTAATGATAAACTTCTAAAAGAGCAAATAACTTGTATATTTGACACAATTCAAGGCAAACGACAGGATGTAACAAATTGCCAAAAGTCTATTGCTAAGTGTATAGCCACTAGTCTGTCAAAATTTGACCACGTGTCGTTAAACGCTTCTCAAAATAGTTGTGTCGACAGTGTTATTGAGAGAATACGCGCACTTTAGGAATTTGTTGATGGTCCCGGTGTAGTTAAGATTGCCAAATATAGTGTGCATGATTACAATAGCCCAAACCGTGCTCATGAAAATCATAACCAGACATCTGTTTGTATTAATTCAAACGACAGCACTGAGATCTCAAGCGAATCGTCAGCAAAAACCACAAATGTTGGTGACAATGTAAGCGCGCCTGAAGTCTGTGTCTCTCAACTTGAAGTAAGAAAAACAATCTATTTCAAATTACTCACAGGAGAAATAGCCCTCAACACTGAATTTCAGTATACCCTCTCGACAAAGTGATTATACTGCAGAGATAAACACTCATAATAAATCTTCAAACCAAAATATGCCTTCATGAAGACCATCAATCATTAAAAATAGTAGTACGATTAGAAGCACGTGTGCAGAGCAAAGGTCAATCTTGTCAACGTTCCCTAAAATGACCGCATAACCTGTGCGCGTTACATCTCGCAAAGAGCGCGACTTGCGACAATATGATACTTTTTACTGGCACCAAACAAATCCAAGGAAGAGGTATGTTGTCGGTGGATTCAATAAATCGGTGTCAATTAAATACCTGACTAATTTTGTGACAAGTAGGGGCGCAACGGTGACAATGATTCATAAATTCCCGTTGAGGAAATCGAGAATAAACTTGTTGTCCGCATAACGTAAAGGCAAATGAAAACGCGGATTTAGTCTTAGTTCCAGGATTTTGGCCAAAACGTATTACCTGTGAAACTAGGATGTCACGTGCAGAAATTAAACAAAAGAATCTGTATGGGAACTATGGGAAGAGGCTTTAACACACCGATGAAGACGACATCAGGATATAGTGATTGACACGAAACCAGTAACGATTGATTGGCCCCCTTTTAGTGACTTTATTAAGTACAGCACGTTAACAACTGACGTAGTTTAATGATGAGCCCTAATATTGATCTGAACAAATGACTTGGAACGCTACTGGCGAAATGTCGTCTGCATCTTATCTCTGTGATACATTGTTAAACTATAATATAGATATATATGGACTGTCAGAGCATTGGCTTTATGAACATAATTTGTGCTTTCTAAATTCTTTGACTAGTGAATATATGTGTCATGCAGTTTCAGACTTTAGCATTTCCTAGAAATCGAAAAATTTGTAAAGGTAGTGAAGCTATTCTTTGGCATAAAATACTTGATATGCGTGTAACACAATTGCCTTTAGACGATGATCGTATTATTGGTATACAGGTACAAGTACATCGTGTTTTCACCATCGTACCATCGCGTTTTCACCATCGTGCCATCGCGTTTTCACCATCGTGCCATCGCGCCATCGTACTATCGCCTTTCGGTCCGTATGATCAGTACATATACGGTAGATGATTACGGATTCTGATACGGTAGATAATAGTGAAATATAAAATGTCTAGAATACTTGATATTTAAGTTGAGTTATTAGTAATAAAACCTGTTATCTTTACATTGAATTATCCATTTATGTCGTGGCACTGTATATAGATATATATGAAACTAAAGTGTTTTATTTATTTAAACGCCTATTTCTATATACATATTCAATGGCGTTGTAAAAAAGGATAATAAAAGTATGTACATATAGATAAAAAAATCACATATGCATGACAAATGAACTACAAAAATAATGATAAAGAAACCAGCCCTGTAAAATATAAAGTATTAAAAACTTTAAAAAAATAGCTATGAAAAATAATAATAAAAAATAATTTAAAAGAAAATAAAAATTAAGGGTTATTTAAGTAAAATTTCAAACACATTTACACATCTCGATCAGTTTACAGCCCAATCATAATTCACAGCTCACAATCTTAAAACAATGCGTAAAAATCACTAAAATGGTAGGTTTTGACATCTATTTTATATGCTATAAATATGCTTGCATTTTTTTCTCTTGCTTGATTTAATACATTATATGTACAGTGCACAAGGATGACACATTTTTAAAAAAAATTGAGTGATTGCCTCTTGTTAATTTCATGTTCCAAATACTAAGATCTAAAAGATACAAAAATAGAAAGAGTGTGGGGTTCAATAATGAGAAGGCATACATTGTTGATAAAAAAGTAACATTGCGCATGACCACCGGAAGACGATGGCACGATGGTGAAAACGTGATGGCACGATGGTGAAAACGGGATAGTACGATGGTGAAAACGCGATAGTGCGATGGTGAAAACGTGATGGTACGATGGTGAAAACGCGATGGCACGATGATGAAGACGCGATAGTACGATGGTGAAAACGCGATGGTACGATGGTGAAAACGCGATGGCACGATGGTGAAAACGCGATGGCACGATGATGAAAACACGATGGTGCGATGGTACGATGGTGAAAACGCGATGGTACGTTGGTGAAATCTCGATGGTACGATGGTGAAAGCGCGATAGTACCATGGTGAAAACGCGATGGTACGATGGTGAAAAAGCGTTGGTACGATGGTGAAAGTGCGATGGTACGATGGTGAAAACGCGATGGCACGATGGTGAAAACTCGATTGTACGATGGTGAAAGCGCGATGGTACGATGGAGACGCGATGACACGATGGTGAAAACGCGATGGCACGATGATGAAAACACGATGGTGCGATGGTACGATTGTGAAAACCCGATGGTACGATGGTGAAATCGCGATGGAACGATGGTGAAAACGCGATGTAACATCGCGTTTTCACCATCGTACTATCGCGCCATCGCGATTTCACCATCGTACCATCGCGTTTCCATCATCGTACCATCGTATTTTCACCATCGTTCCATCGTGTCATCGTGTTCACACCATCGTACCATCGTGCATCGCGGGTACAGACTTAATAAAAAGTCACGATTGTCCAAACGGAACACCGTATTACTAGAATTTACTACGAACAGCAAAAGTGACACAAGGCTGAATGTATCCAAAATAGATTGTAAAAGAGTCGAAGAGTGTGACAATGTTAATTATGTGTCTGCTATTAAAGAAAACAGTGAATTGCTTCGACTTGAACATTGTGAGTTAAAACGGTCAGATGTCGATAATGCATGCATATACGACTGTTATATAGGCAATAACAGTCATCTTCATGTCTCCCGGTATCAAAGTACAAACAATACCTTAAACCGTACTAGAGTACTAAACTGTGGAACGCGCACACATATATGAAAGAAAAAAGTAGATTGTGTTGTCGGGAAGGTCGTCCTCGATATATTTCGGACCTGTTTTAATATTGAGTACAAAAATGCCAAACGTGACTTTAAACGCTTGCATAATTACCATGTGAATCAATATCTTAGACAGTTAGATCTTGAAATTGACAAAACAGCCAAAGCTGATTCCGAAAAATTCTGGAAAATTTTTAATTCCTTTAAAATTCATCATAATGCTCATCAGGAGCTGGAATAAAATTTAATGGCACTATTTAAATGAATAAACAAGACTTTATAGAATAATGGGGACTGTACTTTAACTCGGATAACTCTACTACTGTTCTGCCGCAAACAGTGTTCGAATTCATTATAATCATCGTCCCCAAAAGAGAAAACTTGTGGTCACGATAATGTGTGTTATGAACGTGATATTCTCTCTCCTATACTTGCCAACATTTTTTTCATATATGCTGAGATTATCATACACACCAGATGAAATGAAAAAGGGAATCATTATCACTTTACATAAAGGAGGAGAGAAAAGAAAAGACGATCCCAACAATTATAGGGCAATATCATTTACTTCAACAAACCTGAAAGTGTTTGAAAGGAATGTTATGAATCGATGTAAAAAAAAACTCACGTCAACATTGAATATCCAACAAGAGGGTTTTCAGGAGCAGTTAGCTTGCCTTGTGACGTCATTTGTATTACGCGAATGTGTGCATTATTCTCGAGAATACAACAGCAAACTGTATGTGTGTTTTCTAGACGGTCGTCAGGCTTTTGGCCGAGTCTGGCATGATGGAATATTGTATAAGCTGATAGAGAGGCTCGATGACACATCAATACTAGCATTTAAGAACATTTACCGGAATATTTTTAGTTGTGGGGAACTAACAACAGAATAATAGCTATACTCAGAACGTAGTTTTGTGCTATTCTTAGCCCAATTTGAGTGAAAAACGTTGCAACGCTTTTCACTTTTGGAACATTTTTCACAATTAGAATAATTATTCTAAAAAAAGCAGAGTAGGCAAATGTTCTGAAATTCTGCACATAAGCTGTTGGTGTAACCCCCACATCCAATGGAACATAAATCTCGTAAAAATATTCCCAGTCCCGTTAGGTAAAGAAACTTAATTGATTCTCTTAAAACAATGAAATGATCTGAAAAAATGTATTGCCTTTCTGTGCAACACCAACATACTATGACCTACCGATACGCCAATACGCACGGGCGTATAAATAGAAATGAGGTTCAGAAAAAAAAAAATTCAAAAATTAAATCAATGATTTGGGCATACATACTCGTAGCTGCTTATTTATTCTCTAGGAATGCTTATGATGTTACCTTATTAAAACTTGCGTTAACTATTTATACACAATCCAGAATTCAAATATGAGAAAGGGAGAAAGCACATGTGAGCAAATTAAAATAAATTACATTGCTTGGGTGTATCAACGGGAAGCCATTTTAGAGAAAATTATTCTATTGTTGCGTCAGTCTCGAATATAAGAAATCAATGTTTTAAAGGAGGTATGGTTTGAATTATCTTTAAACTTTCAGTTTATACCCTATGCGTAGGATGAGACTTTCAAAACCAGAAAACAAAATGTTTGGCCTTTCTACAGATGCACAGAGTGACGTACACAATGTAAAAATATGAAATAAACAATTTGCTTGCAACTTTCTCTTTTTTTTTTTAACTTGAGTTAAGCTTTGAATAATCAATGTTATAATGCTAATAAACCTCGCCAAAATCCAAATAATGATAAGAAATTGTACACTATATTATAATCATTTTTTTCTGAAGAATCAAAATCAATACCCCTGCAAATAATGACATAGATTCTTTTTTATGTGTACTCTCATCTATACTATACATCTATACAAATAAACAATGAGAACAATGTATAGCCATATAAAATATGATAAACAAGATTAACAAGGAAAGGCGGCATTCAATGAACGCAACCCCCACACGGCCCGAAAACAGGACAGGGCACAAGGCAGAGCACGGACAGGCTAATCACTAAAACGATACGTAAGAAGAAACAATTTGTAACTGATAAGGAATTCAAAGAAAAAAAATAAATGATTGAATAATGAGACACGTCATATCCCAATTCTTTTATTTTAAACGACTTTAGATAACGAGTTGGCGAGGCTTTTAATACAAACATGCTTTTTTGTGCGTGAGGCATTTAACTTTGTAATAGTAATTCAAATATTTCAAATGGAAATTGAAAGAGTAAAGTTGAGAAGAAAAACTGTTAAAGACAATATTTATTGTCTTCAACATTGATATAATACGCAATGAAAAATAGTTTAATGGACCTAAATGATTGTGAGATACATGTACTACAATTTAGCTGTGAATACGATAACTTTTCGTTACACTAAAACATTTAAGCTAATGTGTTTGTATTTAAGTCATATAGTACATTTTAAAGCATATTTTCCTTGATAATATCTCATTTTAAGTGAAACAAAAGAAAAATAACAAAGAAAAAACTTGCTAAATAAGGACAAAAAACCCATCTTTATTACAATAGAGACACCTGGCTATGTTTTGTTTTTCTAATAGTAAATAACTTTTGAACTATTTAAACACTGAATATGTTAGATTTCGTCCAAATTCTCTTACATTCAATACAAGTACTTTATGTTATTTTCATAACTACAGATCTAGATAAAGACAATTATAGTACAATTAGCTAAGACATCCCTAAAATAACTAGATATATATTTGATATAAGTCTCTGGCGGCCCTTTGGCCAAAGACCTTCACTCGGCGTACACTCAAAATAAGCCGAGGTAAGCCCCTGCATGTACGTGATAAAATTGGCAACATTTTCACAATTTGCTAAAATATCTGCTCCATCACTCGTAGAGATGAATTACCTACAAGATTCTTGTGTCTAATGGTCAATCTTTAAATTCTGAACCATCCATTCGGAGATTTTTATGTCAAAAAAACACACGAAACTATTCGCATACATTCAGAGCTTTCTCATTTATAAGACTCTTCATCGAGCTTTAAGTCTGGGAAAGATGGTGTAGTTGTAGTCTTGCGGGCAATTTTGTCATTATTATTTCTAAATTATAAGAGTAATCATCTTTTTTAAATAGATTTATTTATCTGGTGCGGTCACTTATGTTTTTAATGTTTCAAGGATTTCTTTGTTTGTCTTACTACAAATATGGCGGAAGAAATCTAATGGATGATTTTCTCTTATTTTAGGGAAAATCTTTTTACGGTAGAATTTTAAAACATCATTAACCGATTTCAAGCTATATAACTTTTCGATCAGCTTTGCACCTTCCATTGGAGGAAAAGTAAAAAGTGAGTATACCGATTCTTCGGCTAATTCTTTAAATTCGGTATCTTTTACACCGGCTTCTGTTCTATCAGAAATTTGGATCAGCTCTGGGCATCGTACGAAAACATGTTCACCGGCTTGAAGACAGCTGTCAATGTCTTTAAGTACATTTTCCCTTTCAATATATGACAACTTATTTTTAAGCAAGTTACTACCAGGTATCATGTAGTTCGGAAGCTGTCCTTCATCAACACATTTTCTCAAAAATATGAGTCCGTCTGTTATCCGATCTAAAAGTTTACCTTGCGCAAACTCACAGTTTTGTGTTTTTTCTGACATCCAGAAGACAACATTTTTGATCATATATGATGACATGTTATCGCAGGATTTCTTAAACACGTTCTTACACAGCATTTTGAGAGCACCATAAACTTTAAGCTGGACATCATTAAATGAACGAGCAAGAACAAGCTCTGCGAGAACTAAACTAATCCTCCATTGTAAAACTTCATCTGCTGTTTCTCCAACAGGTACAACGAGAACATCTACCCCTATCACTTGCTCCACAATTTCTGGACTTGGCCAATCATGATCTCTTATTCGATCGCACCACTCTTGAATGATAATCGGGTATACACATTTAAAACCGAGCACGTCGTCAATTTTGAAGGCGTATTTTGAAAAAGGGACTCGGCATTCGTATGGTTTTGATGGCCCTACGTCAACATCGTAAACGTACATTTGAGCTAACCACCCAGACCGGTCCAGATGCTGCATAGCCGATGTTAACATTTTATCATTGCGAAGAAAAGATCCTCCATTTTCTGTTTGTATGGCAGTTTCCATGTTTTGTAGAAATGCAAAGTTTTTAGCTTCAGGAGTTGTTTGTGATTGTTTTGATATTAATTTTAATCTACAATAGCCGCTCGGCGTATTGTCAAAATCAAGCTTAAATTCTGCAGCATATCGAACTTGGGTAGAGACAGGCGGATATGCTGTGTAACACATTACTGAACGCTGTATAAAAAGTCTGTCTAAATCGCAATCAAAGTAAAGTCCTATACCTTCTCCACGACTTCCAGCAATGACTAAGTCAATATCTTCATTTGCTTTCTTCGTGTAAAACAAACTTCCCATTTTGCCAGCATTATCCATAATTTGTATCCGTTTGTCGGCAGACAGACGTGAATATCCACATTTGTCCAACGCATCAAACGTGTGCTTTATAGACATATTTGAAGCTGCCATTACCTAACCCGTCGCTTGAGAAATGAAATTTAACTGAATTTTTATACCATGTTATGTAAGAGGTATAGATAACATCCCTCTCTGATAATGTATATGATAATGTAACAAGTAAGGCGAAGTATGTATTTAACTTGTTTCCCTTTATTTAATGATAGTTATTTTCGATGAGCAATAAATATACCTGTCTAAATGTTTGAACTTATTTTTGTCCATGACAAATATGTACATGCGCTATTCAACATGTGGGCTTTATTTATTTTGCAAAATCTATTTGAGAAATATATTTGAAATGTATACATGACTTCAGAACTTCCGGGAAATCAGCCCTTTTCTAGTATAAGGATCTTATACCAGCTGCCGGCAAGACCGGAATATCTAGCTCGAGGACAACTGTTTACGGTGATAACTAGTTCTGTCGAGTTTCCGTTGAACAGTTACACTCGGGCATTTTACTTTTAATTAACATTCGGAAAGAAATTACGAAAGCAAAATTTGTAATTTAGTATTAAAATTTAACCTTGACCTTGAGGGTAGCAACCTGGATACAACTTGGGAGTAGCAACCTGGATGTTGCGCTCTGCAGATTATGATCATTGGTGTCAAGTAATTTAAAACCTTTAAATTGTCAATAAGTTATACAGCGCACATAAAAATAGATGTTTTAACATTGAACCTTTGAGTATGAACCTGACTTTAAGGGTAGTTACTTAATTGTTGTGCTCTGCTCATGGTGTCATAGTATGAACATTTCTGCCAAGTTATCTTAAAAACATTGCACCAATCTAAATGTTATGGAGCAGACACCAAATGTAGACTTTTTTTCGATTGACCTTTAAGTGTGACCTTGACCTTTATGGTAGCAACTCAATTATTGCGCGCTGCATATTGTCTGAAATTGGTGATAACTTGTGCCAAGTTATTTCCAAATGTTTTCAGCGGTTTAAAAGTTATGGAGCGGACAAGAAAATGTTACGGACGGACAGACGGACGTGCCAACAAATGGGGTTTATGTGTTTTTTTCTTTGATCTTTATGTGGCATTTTCCCCCATAAACCAGTAAAATTACCACAAAAACCAGTCGGTTTATGGGATTTCCTTCTTTTTTAACTAAAATTATGGACGGAATGAAGCTTATAGACATTGAATGTTCGCCCTGATAGACGTAGGCCATTCCTATAAGTCCATCCAATATTTGTGGAAGGGATAACATTTTAAAACATTTAAAGTAACAATAAGTTATGGAGGGGACATGAAAAATAGATGTTTTAACATTGGACCCTTGAGTGTGTCTTTAACCGAGAGGGTAGTGACTTGATTGGTGTGCTCTGTACATGATGTCATAATGGTGATCATTTCTACCAAGTTGTCTTAAATGCAGTTTTTAAATGTTATGGTGAACATTTTCAGCGGTTTAGAATTTATGGAGCGGGCACGAAATGTAGACTTTTAACAATTGACCTATAAGCGTGATCTTGACCTTCGGTCTGCACATCGTCTCCTAATGGTGATCACTTGTGCCAAATTATTCAAATAAATCAGCAGTTTAAAAGTTATGGAGCAGACACGAAAGTATTACAGACGGCGGGACGGACGGACTGACAGACGGAAGCCATTCCTATAATCCCAGTGTGTATCCAGTAACGCAGGATTGTGCAAAAAACGCAGGAAATGTGCAAAAGTAACGCAGATGTGTGCAATTTAGTGGCTAAAACGAGCACCGCGATAAGTAAATGGACCAGTATTTTTTATTGTACACCACTTTTTTATTGTACACCACATTGGAAAAAAATGAATCATCGCATACGGTTGCTGAGACATTATACGTTAAACCTCGTCAAAAATAGTTCATTGAAAATGTTAATTTTTCAAGAACATTCTTGATGACGACCTGACTAGCGAATTGATGGCGATTTTTAGTTTCGTTGACATCTTTAAATACAATTACATACATATTTCTTAATGATTTTTATATTCGGTGTACCTGAAACATTTTCAATCTACTCGTGTCATAAACACTTAATTACCCCTTTTACTTGATCCACAACTTCTGAACTCGGCCAATCATACTCTCTTTTACGATCACACCACTCTTGAATGATAGTCGAGTGTACACATTGAAGGTGTATTTTGAACTCGGCATTCGTATGGTTTTGAAGACCCTACGTCATCATTGTAAACGAAACTTTGAGCTAACCACCCAGTTCTGTCCAGATGCTGCATAGCCGATGTTAACATTTTATCATTGCGAAGAAAAGTTTCTCCATTTTCTTTTTGTATGGCAGTTTCCATGTTTTGTAGAAAAGCAAGGTTTCTAGCTAACGTTATCTGTGATTGTTTCGATATTAATTTTAATCTACAACAGCCGCTTGGCGTATTTTCAAAATCAAGCCAAAATTCTGCAGCATTGTGTTGAGACAGTCGGATTTGCTGCGTAACACATTACTGAACGCTGTATAAAAAGTCTGTCTAAATCGCAATCAAAGTAAAGTCCTATACCTTCTCCACGACTTCCAGCAATGACTAAGTTAATATCTTCATTTGCTTTCTTGGTGTTGAACAACCTTGCCATTTTGCCAGCATTATCCATAATTTGTATCTGTTTGTTGGCAGACAGTCGTGAATATCCACATTTGTCCAACGCATCAAACATGTCCTTTATAGACATACTCAAAGCTAACGCTTGAGAAATGAAATTTAACTGATGTTTTTAATCATGTAATGTATATGAGGGAAGTAAATATCTATGGCGAAGTATGTACGTATTTAACTATTTGCGTTTATTTAATGATGATTATTTTCGACTATAAATTAACATATCTGTCTCAGTGTTTGAACTTCTTTATATTTTTGTCCATGACAAATATGTACATGGGGTATCCAAAATACGTTGATTTTCTTTATTTTGCAAAATCTAATTGACAAATTTATTTAAATTTCATACACGACTTCATAGCTTTCGAGCGATCAGCCCTTTCCTAGAGGAAAATAATTATTAATGAACACAGAAATTTCATGTTTACAACCGTTTTCATCATAGAAACAATTTACATTAAAAGGATCTTACACTGGCTGCCAATACAGACCGGAATATCTAGCTCGATGGTAACTGTGTAAGATAGAAACGAGGATCTGCTGAGCTTCCGCTCTTCTGTTTCTCTCGAGATAGACATTAGTGTTTGATTTTTGTTATTGCAAATTAATCGCAATTTGGAAAGAAACTACGAAACGTAATACTTTCATTTAGTACGTTTCTTTAATAAAAGCGTATACATTTACAATTTAAGTCATAACGGCAAAAAGACATCATCTTAAGAACGCTATTCATTCATTAACGACGCGGGCAATGACGTCATTTAGATCACGCGACTTGCCTTTGGGGGAGAATATAATACATGTACAGGTTTTTCTAGCACCGGTGTAAACAGTAGATAATCATATCTGATATACAAGAAAAACATTTACTGCAACGGCGTGTATTACCAGCGTCTGCATCAGATATCCAGTTTCTGGGTTTTTTTTGGGGTTTTTTTTTGGGGGGGTTCAAAATAACATTTACGGGTCTCCAAATATTGCTTGGAGCGTCGACTATAGTTCTCATACAAACTGGCAAACCATGCCTCATCAAGGCCAGGCAAAATACGTTGAGTTGCGGTGAGCAATTCTTACCATGATACATAAGCGGTGGCCCTGCAATTGTCCCGTTATCTGCCATGTTCTTGTAACGATTTTTGTAAACATTGAAAACGAAATTGTAAAAATTGGTGCCATGCAATGTATGTAACTTTTTTCATATCCATTACCAAGCGCGACATTTCCATATTTTCATGAAGATGCGTCATAATGTTCCATTACTGCATTTGATCGACTTTAAGTTCTTCTAGATGATCACGTCTGTCCGTATCTCGGCATATTTCGACATCGAGAATCATCTGTGCATATTATTATACTTCTTTTACCTAAACATCTTTTTTGTATTTTGCCTCAAGTCTACACAATTTGTTGAACGGTTGATTTTTCACTTACTTAATAATTATCCACTAGCTATAGTGGAGTCTTGTTATGTAGTAATATCTACATGAATAAATGGTTTAATGTTCAAAAATTTAAATACATTTGTCAGCATAAGTTTGGCGCCATTTTCAAATTTACCACGTTAACATTTTTTTTCTCTCTTTTAGCAATAATATGAAAAAAAGAATATGAATACATATTAATTCTAGCGTGCCGGTTATGTGCATGTTTAAAATAAATACAAAATCATTATTTTTGCATATATATTAAAACGTAGTTCCAAAAATGTTCACGGACGTTTTGGATAACCCTCGTCCATTTTGTGTGTTACTTCCTTTGTAGCTAGTAACGACGACAAATAAACAAATCTTTATAGTTATTTGATTTGCAAGTGATTAATATTTACATATTCACATGATTGTGTATCACTTCTTTAAATAGCTATTTCATGACACTGTGAATAAATTTAGAGTGCATTTACAAACACACGAAAAGTCGCGTAGGAGGGTAAAAATACAGTCTAATGTACATTGTATAAATATATGAAAATCAACTAAACTCATTTCAACTCATTTACTCGTGATATAGGCCACTGGCCCTTGACATATAAATGAACAATACAAAAAACAATTGGTGTGTACACAATAAATATATTTGAAATAAGTGAGTATGATGTAAACATACAACATGTATTTTTTGCCATTAACATATAAGTAAGATGTCAACATAATGTTAAAACAAGATTTTCTTGTTTGATTGCGTTAAAATGAACAAAATATATTCATTGGAATATTATTTCTACTGTGTTTAACAATGTGCATAATAAACATTAAAGATGATAATAATGAATGATGTAAACAAAAAATAATTATGTAAAATGTTCTATAAATATATATAATAAATATATATACGTAAAATTATGTTAACATATTAGCTTGTAGTCAACAATTCGTTATTAGAATAACATTAAGATTTTCTTTCTTTCTAGTGAGTAAAATGTACGTAGCTGTGTTTCTTGTTAAAAAATTATTTCTACTACTTAAAGGAATAGGAATGGATGGATTGATGTCTGTCTAATATAAATATTCATCATTAAAAAAGAGGTACCATGACAGTTTTTTTGTTGACATCAACCCTTTAAGTGAGAAATTCGTGTTTTAAGACACTATTTTTTACTTGAGAAATAAGTTCATGGGCGCCGCCATTTTGGCGTTCTGTCATTCTCGCGAGACAGACGAGACCGAGATTGTGACGTGTTATACCCACTTCCGGTAAAGGTGTACACGCTGGTACAACTGAAATATATCTTGACGAAGAACTTAATTAATCTTATTGCGTACATTATTTATTATTTATGAAAACATCATATGGAACTGAATTGCTTTAATTAATTAATTGAAGACGCCGCGGCATTAATTATCATTAATTTTGTCCGATTTTCAAGCTTGCTGATGATCCCACCACATGATTTAAGCAATGACTGCTTAGTTTTCAAAGATAAACCATCAATTTAATTTGGGTACTTTGAGAAACTTCTTCAAATTGACGATATATCCTTTTATTTGGTACTTAATTTTCGCTAGACAAGCTGTCTGAATAGGGTACATCGCCGGTCATGTATCTTTTTCTCAGCGGTAAATATCAACTAAATCCAATATGCAGATATTTCCTGAGGATGCAATTTTCCGACATTGACGCTAAAAATAAAATGGCGCAGGAAAATCGGCAGCTAGACTAATATCGTATGAAAACAAAACTGTCCGTTCGGTTAATTAGGCACCCAGTCAAAACTGGTACCAACAGCAACAGGTTGCCCATTGGGCATAATTCCCCTATTATTACGCATATTCTCGGGTTTATCCAGTTCCCTATAGCTTTTTTCCACGTTATCTACTTACCACACAGATACGCATTTCTACTACCGTAAATTTAATCCAATAAAACAAAAAAACATAAATCTACTTAATATTCAAAATGATTATTGGTAACTGAAAAAATGTGTTGCTATTGTATGAAATGCTGTAATTTACAGTATAACTTGACTCCCCTAAGGTCATTCAGTTCACTGATGGAGCGTAAAAAAATGTCTATTTCGTCATTAGAATATTTGACAAGGGTGATTAACCAATCAGGGCAACATTGTGCATGATCAAAAGGTCTGTCGGCACAGAGGCATACAAGGAGCAATAAAAACCGTTAGTACACAGTGTGACAGGAACATTTGGTGCAAATTAGGAACAATTAAAATGGATAATGCACAGTATTGGTCATAAGTAGTAAGAACCAGCAATTGTGTGAATAAATTATGCAAATGAGATTTTTGAGCAGCCAATAAAAATGTTTTGCATGCAGTTAATATTAGGCTACGATTACGATGTAAATAAATACCACGAAGCATCATTGACAGACATGTAAACAATTTACTTTTCAAAAGAGTTGCTTATATTTTTGAAATGTGTACATCACTACTAACATATGTTCACACCTTTTAATTTGAAAGTCAGAATCAAACTGCAAAAATTTAATTACATGTACTATTAAGGATACGTTTTAGTAGGATTTTAATAATAATGATAATTATTGCCGTTCAATAATTAACAGCCAATTATTCGTTGGTGCGTTTGTTTATTTAATTGCATTATTTGATTGTGAAACTTTGTTAAATAATAACATGTGTATTTATTAACTCTGTGAAATATTGTTTAATTACATTAAGATGAGACTTTAATGAACATAGCATTGTTTGGAGTAACGGGCATCACTGGCCTGAAGTGGTGCGACCGGTAGACGTTGATTTTTTATTTGTTTCTTTATTTTTTTTTATTTTTTTATTTTTTGATATTGTTACACCTCCTGTGGAAATCAAATTGGAGCGTCAATACTTTATTATGTAAATATTTCGCTTCGATTCAACTAGATTTATCATAAATCTAAAGATGTGGGGAAATGACATCACGCGCACCTGTTTTTATATGGCCAATACACAAACATGGCCGCGCCTACTGATTTGTAGAAATCGGCGATTTAGCGATTTAAATTTCGTTATCATTCGTTTAATATTATTATTTGGCGGCAGAAAATTTGCAGATTTATTATTTATAGTATTCGTTTTCTGAAATCAAGTTTTTATTCTAACCTTGTTTTTCCCTTTAACAATGTACGTAATCTTATTAAGGATGGAAAATGTTACTCGTCATCAATTTCAGATCTATTGCATAATTTACATAGTCTTTGTTCTCTCGGAATACCTTGATGTATGCCTAATTCTAATTCAAAAGTAAGAGCCAGATCGAATTTTTGCATAAAAATGTCTAAATTTACGTACAAATAAAATATCTAAGTAATAGTCATGTTCATCAAATGTTTTTATACACTAATAATTTTGTTGATAATTCGACAACGCTGTATCAATTGTGCAAATATTGGGACTTAGCCCTATCAATAAACTCTTTAATAAACATACTGTGGTTTAAATTATGAGTATGATGCCACATATAGCTAAAACCATGTACATCTCACTTTTATTTATTTCTTTGGCCCAATTAAAATGAAGATCAGTTTTTATACCCACCAAAAATTAAAGCATTTTTGACATACATTGTTGCACCGTGTATCGGACATATCGATTATTTTCAAGCAATACACCAATACTTCGAGCAACGTACATAAGAATATGAATAGAGAGGATAACGCCAACACTTCATTAATAAAAAGAAAAGATATTAGATGTAATGTCACACATAAGTTTTTTTTACATGCAAGAGTATGTACCTGTTCAATACAAACCCCAAATTTCGCTACCATATGGCAGGACCGGTAACACCTTGCTATCAAATATTTTGGAAAAAAAACAACGGAATTTGTTAATTGGCCATATTTATACATAAAAGATAAAATACTATTGAAAATGCGTTTACCTTTGAAAACATTTTCATTGGCCGTAATATTTAAAGAAAGGACTGGAAAAAGGGAAACTCCAACATAAGTTACAACTGTTCAACATCGAGATTATTACGAGCGAAGTGCCAATTCAAAAACCATCAACAAGCATTGTCTTATAGACACGCGCATTAAGTGTTCACCCGTCGATTTTTTTTTATTTTTGTCATTTGTACAGATAAAAGGGTGATCGTACTGGAGTTAAATCATAGTCAATAATTCATTAATCTTTCTGATCTGAAATCAAAACATCTCTTTGTCTGGTATGAACAATACTCCTCCTTGTTGTTAAACATTTCTAATTACAATGACACTTAATAAAGTATAAAAAAATAAATGCATTTCGTTATCAGTAGGAAAATCTATGGTATTTTTGCTGGCGACTTCGATTTGTTTGAATATTTAATCAACACTATAAATATTTATCTGTTCTATTTGCAGATGATGGTAACAAATATAGACTTGTTTTTGACTGGTAATAATTAAAGTTTTATTACGCCCATCCAAGGGTATATATTGAGCGATGATTATAATACATGTGTGATGAAATTTGCATCAACACATGCACTTTCAAAGCTCACATGCATTTCTTGATGTTGACATTTAATTTCTAGTTGTTTTTTTGACATGGATATTTTACCAGAATAAATCTATTTATCTATTGCGTGAACAGGTGAAACATAATAATCCAGTTTTCCATATTTTTTTCAATTTTATAATTCATTTTGCATTATGATAAAAAAAAAAGAATCGGGTTGTCCAAAGAAAATTTCTGTAACTATCCATCGGAATTAACTTGTAACGTTTAATTTATGAAAAGGGTGGCGCAGAATTTTATATTTAATGCAGATTTATATTTTATCCTTAACATTTTCAGTATCAATTGTTTGTCAATCACTTTTATAACAGTCAATCTTTAGAAATATATAATCAATTCAGCTCAATTTGTAACAAAAATAGGATACTGTCACTTTAATAAAATTTTAATACTAAAATGCTGGTACAAAAATGCAGCAGATACTATTTTAGATAAAAGTAAAATATTTTGATTACAGAAATTTATTAAAAATTAAATTAAATCTTAATATGTCTAGTTTGAATAAAGGAAGGAATCAATAAACTATGTACTGGAAGTTGCGTTCCCTATTACAGGTAATGTAAAGTTGGTCCTTTCTTTAAAAAAATACTGCCAGTTTTTTTAAATGACACTATATATTCATATTGTGACCACATGTAATGTGTAGTGTTTAACATAACATATTTAGTTCATGTGAAATCAAAACATATTTGTTTTATATTTACAAAGAGACTGTGTAGCAATTATCAATTTTTAGTAATATCAAATTTGAGCATAAACTGATCATTTCTTACGCACTGCACTTCCACTGAATGTGATCTTTCTACCTAAAAATTTTTATGTTGATACCTCATGTAGTTTCAGCATTGTGCCAAGGACAAAGTTCTAAGTGTAAAAACGGAAAAAGAAAAATAACTCCAAACTAAGTCAAGGCAAAGTTACGGTTCTTATGCTTGCACGTCAACTTAATGAGATCTATCTACCTGCAAAGTTTCTTGTTGGTACGTTTTGTAGTTTTAGAGTTATGTCACGGACAAGAAAATGCGGACGAACGGATGGTCACAAGGACGGACGGACGTACGAACTTACGGACAATGCGGCAACTATATGCTCTCCATTCGGGGAGCATAAACATCTGATAAGGGAAAACGCATCATGTATAACACAATCATTTAACACAGTAAGTAAACATTGTTCAATTATTTTTATTTCCAGTGCTCTATGCGAAAATGTTTTATCATCATTCATCTACATTGTTGCAGATTAAATATGTGCAATATAAAAGAAAGTGTGACAGTTCTATTGCAAAAGTCCTTCAGGAATGTCTACAATCTTTAAAAGATAGTTTAAACATGTTCATGCAGTAGAAACACTGTCATATTTTTACAAGAACAGTTTTCAATTGCTCCCAAAACAACTCCTGACCAACCAAATCCTCTGTCCATTCAATGTACGTTGTTGAATCGAAAAGACATTTCAAGGAATGATTCATATTTCTTCCATCAATTTTCTCCAACAAAATGACCACTAATTCTGTTTCATCTTCAATCTGTTTAGAATGTGCGATTTTTAACTCAAACATACACCATCCGCTTCGTGCAAAGGCATTGGTAAGAACAAGTATTACTTTCCTACTTTTGTCCATATTGGTGACAATATTGTCATTTATAAACACACCAGGCTGAAAATCTCTCTCATGAATGCATAATTTCAGGCCAATTTCTTCCTCTAGGACTGGTAACAGTCGACGGCGTACCCAGACTGAATCCTCGGATTCATAACCAACAAAAGCGTCATATACAAAATCATTTCCCTCAATAACCTGGTAGTTTCGTCTTTTTCGCATTAAATAGATATAATGTTTAATGTTCCATCGATTCCTATATACAACTATGATGATAATGCAAATAACAATAACACAAGGTGATGCAATGATAGCGACCCAAATCCACGTGTTCCAAGGATGACATTCTCTGTACGTGAATGATACGTCAGAGAGTCGCCTTCTCGTTTTTTCTTTTGGAAGGTTGCAGATATATTCTTTCGGGTATCTTAAAATCGTTCCAGGTTTATGTGTTGATTGCAACCAAGCAATAAACCATTCCAGGTTACAGTCACAGACGAATGGGTTCTTACTGATGTCTAAATAGTCCAACTTATTAAGAAGTGAAATCGGTAAAGCTGTAGAATCTATATGTCCAAGTTGGTTATACCGTAGGTCCAGCTTTCTCAGATTCTTCTTATCTTTGAATGTTTCACTACTTAATTTTGATATCATATTTGACCGAAGGTCAACAGTCTTTAAATGTTTCATTAGGTTCAAGATAAGTTTTGGATCCCACGAAATCAGACAATGAAAACAATGCAGTTTTTCCAAGTAATTAAGCGGCGAAAATAATCCAATGATATCTTTGTTGCTTAACTGTGACATAGAAATTCCGATTATTTTTAAATCAATAAGTTTAGGCAAAAGCTTGAACGTCTGATTCAAAGACTGGAAAACGTACAAAGCAGAAAAACGATATTGTAAACTAAGTGACTTGAGTGAGGACGAGTTAAAGGCAAATGGTTCGACAATCAAAGATCTCGTTCCTGGAAGCATTATTTGTACTGTCTGGATATTCAGCAAAGCTGACAAGAAATTGTTTGGTAAAACTGATATTATGTTTCCGTTAAGGTTTAGGACTCTTAAGCGGTTTAAACATTTTAGATGTTCAGATTTTATTTCTTGTATGTCATTATCTTTTACATTTAGAAAATCAAGTTGTGGAAAGAAACAGTTGGATTCGTTTCCGTTGATTCTGAAGTCCGGGAGTGTTCTCAAAGTATTTCTACTAATGTACAACGAACGTAGATATTTATTTTTAGATAATATAACATTTGAAATATGATTATATGAGATATCAAGAGTTTCTAGACGATTAAAGTTCTTGAATATTCTCATATCCAGAGTTTCAGTAAAATAATTTGTAGCCACGAGTGTTTTGATGTGATTTTCTTTTATTAATGAAAATAAATCTTCGTTGAGGATGACTGTGCTGATTGCACTTATTTCCAAGTGCATCAAATATCTTTTCTCAGACAATGAACCTATCAAATGTTTTAAATTGTCATAGTATATTTGATTGTATGACAAAAATAACAAATGCAAATTAGGAAACACGTCTAGAGCGTTACTTGAAATGCTCGTCACGCTATTATTATCAATATACAGCGCATAAATCAGGGAGGGATAGCTGATGTTAACAAAGGTTTCCTGTGAGATATTGGTTAAATGATTGAAACTGAAAATCAAAGTATCTATTTTATCTTTAATCCTAGGTATGTACTTTAGACTTTGGTGACTACAGTTCAATGTATGATGCCCATGATCCACTTCCTCTTTGCAATATTTCCATATTGACTCTTCTTTCTCCCTTTTTAATCTAGAACATTCCATATTTGAGGTCAAACCCCAAAAGAGGATTAAGAAATGAACAAGTTGCGCTGTCATCTCAAGAAGCTTGACTTTGACCAACAATGTTTCTCCAACTGTAAAATATAATATAAATGTTTTTGAAGTTTTAAGACAATCAATTCATTTCCTGTGAATACAAATACAAATCTAATTGGTATGATATGATTAACATGCTTTCATTTTTTAATTCTATGGAACAAGGCATCAGAGGCATTCAACAGCAAAGACTAAAGAGTTTATAGAAATTATAATTGAACCGTGACATGACATTTCCAACAAAGTGGTCAAATGGCGTAATTGTAGAAACGTAACGTCAAAGTTGACGTCAATTTTTTACTTATTCCGATCAGAACTGTGCAGTGTTTAAACAGTGCCAACATCAGATGTATGTAAGCAAAAAACAATTCGTTACTGCACTAATATAATTTTTTTCACCACAATGATGACGGTTTTCCACAGTTTAAAGATATGGGTAGAAATGACTCATGTTTTACAACCTAAAGATTAAGTACAAACTGCGCTGCTAAACTTGTTCCTGTAACCTTGAACCCCTGACAAAACACTCGCTGAATCGTGATCATCAAGGAAGAAAATTTTAAGGAAAATATGAGTTGACAAATCTAACTTCACCTATTGAAACAACACTTGACATATTGTCATTAAAACAGAAACCACTTTCAGGGCTTAGTAACCTAAAACAATTAAACAATAATTACATGTATTCTTTTTTCTATTTCTTTTTATCGTAACATGTCATGGTTGAAATGTAAATAAATTGGAATGAACACTTTAATGTAAATAGAACAAGGAAGATATCACATCACATGGATATCATTGTTTTATATAACGGATACTCAAAACAAGAGTAAACAAGAAAAGCATTGATGCAAAGCATCAAAGGGCGTCCAAGCAAGAAAGATGAACTAGTAGACATATGATGACAAGATATTCTTATAAACTTTTCAATGGTTTATTTGTTTTTCACCAGAATGAACGGGCGAAAGACATTGTTCATTATGAACTTTGATTGGCATGCTAGAGATTAGAATATTACTTGTTATTTCTTTATGATCGTGATTATTAATAGCAACGGATATACATGTATATCATCATTTATAATCCATATGTGTAACGCATGATCAACACCACGCTTGTGGAATTGTCTCGTATTATGTTATCGCTATTAGCGAAGACCCCTTCTTAATTAAGGTATCTGTTCACACTTAGTAAAATATGACACTGGTTATATTATCATGTTGATCATGTTGAGCATAATTGTTTATTATACAAAAATTGTAATATTTATTTTAATATAAGAAATACAGATTTTATGAATATTGTTTTCCTCTCTTTTTTGTTTTTTATGTGCTATTTTAATACTGAGTTTTTACGTGTACTACTCTTTTTTTTATCAAAATTGTAAAATAAATTTTAAGAATTCAATTGTCAAATTGGCCGACGGTTATAAGTCAAAACTTAACTGGAAAAAAGTCAGTTAATTATGCTTTATCTTTCAATATATAATAATGTTTATTTTTAAACAATGTACATGTACATTTGTATTTATCTTTATCATTTTTTAAATTATCATTCAATTGAATAATTCATAAAATCTAATTTGTAACTTTGAATAATTCCTCGGCATCTTTACTAAATACGAATAACAAATTAAACAAAATGTTTCAAAGTTGATAGTTTCATATTATTACCATAAAAATGTACCTTTTTCTCAATTATTGCACATATTTATTGTTTTTATCTTATATAGATAAAATGAAACATGCAATTGTTGTTGTTGTTGGGTTTTTTTCGAATTGTATGTTTATGTATAATTATAATCAATAAATTTGAGAGTTGATCTGTGTTTATTAATTATTGTAACCAAAGTAAGTGACAAACATTCATTTTGGAAAAAAATCTTATTTATTTGTAAAATATTTGTTCTGTTCTGTAACGATATCAAACATCTATTCCAAAACCGGGAGAGACCGGGCAATAAACGTGTGATACTATTCGCCGGTCGATAGTAAAACCCGGTCAAAATAGACCGGAAGAGACCGGGAATTACCGATAGCAGTGCATCCCTCTATAAATAGATTTTCGGAATGTTTAGGTCATCAACTCATCATTCTATAATAACCCACTGTGTACAACAAAATGATAAAAAAACGAAGAGACGGAAAAGGTTATTTCATGCATTGCGAAATTCTCCAGTTCGCTATTCATTGTACATATCGAGACATTTTTTTTAATCAAGCACCCTCATACCGATCGGAATGATCGGCTTTTATTATGACCGACTAAAAGGCTCGAGAAGTTGCTGTCGCCCATTCACAAAATCTGATTTCATTCCATAAGGGCGCCGCGCTTCGGCGCGGACGCCAATAATTGAGATAAATGGATGTGTGCATATCCCGTCCTGCTTTATATAAAATTAAGGGGAAAACAAAATTTCCTTGAAATTACATCATCAAACATATGAACGCAGCATGCCTCAAGATCAATACTTATTTTTATAACAATTAGGAAAATGTATATTAAAGTGAAAATATTGTGAAGTGTACAAAGGAAGTAATTTACACATTGCATACGGCACTTACAATCCACGTAAATTACCAAACAGGTGTCAAAATGGGCAAAATAGTCCTACAGCATTAGTCACGTTGTAGACTTAAGGTGATATTTTATATTGTCAATTGTTATTTGAGATGTACTCTGTCATGTCGTTGTAATTGTTTATGCTTATAAGTGAAAGTCTTGATTTTTATTTCGTGAGATTAAACCCATATCACTCAGAGTATATCACTCATGGCGTTGTGAACGAAGCTTTATCGAACTTTTTTGTGGCGTACGTATTATTTTATGATTCCGTAAGTGTCCTAAAAATGTATTGTTATCTTGTTGTTTAAAACATATTTCTTGACTCAAAGACAATAACTGTACCAAAATAAACAAAACACTCCCCACAATGATAACTCTAAGCTGTAACTTCTTTTGTTTAGCGCAGTGTACGCGCAACCGTTTGCGGCCATTTTCTTAACGTGGGTCTGTATTCCAGTGTCTTAATATAAATAATTATCCCGTAGGAGTGTAATAAACTGATTTATTAAAAACGATATTACACTAGTGAAATTACACTTTGGCGTGACAGCCTGTTCATGGAAGTGCAAAATACCGTCCACGCCCCCTAGCACCGGCTTAAGCAGAATTCAACATTAAACATGAACTGGTACAATTTGGAATTTTGAAACATCCGCAGATGTGTTCATATGGTGGTTATCATGTAAGTGCCATCCCTTGAAAAGCGGCATATGGCCACCTAGTAAAAAATGCATGTGCACTTAACGAGGAAACAATGGACGGAACTAAATACAATATATTCTCATATTAAACTTGAGCATAGAATATGTTTAAACAATATTTTGAAGAAATGCCATGACCTGGGGCATTTTAAGCTTTAGCTTAAACAGGGCTAATCAAATTAATATGAGCAAACTTGATATAAGACTACCTAAGAATGCTACAAAGTTTGGTGATCATCTATCAATTATTTCAGTAGGAAATGATGTTCAAAGGTTTTTTTTCTATTTTAGCTTTAGTGGCCCCTAAAAGGGGCTAATCAAATTAATATAAGCAAATTTGATAAAAGAGTACCCAAGAATGCTACAGAAAAAGTTTGGTGATCATCCATCAATTGGTTCTGAAGTAGGAGATGTTTAAAGGTTTTTACTATTTTTAGCTTTAGCTGCCCCTAAAAGGGGCCAATCAAATTAATGTAAGCAAACTTGATTAAAGATTACCCAAGAATGCTGCAGACAAAGTTTGGTGATCATCCATCAATTAGTTCTGAAGAAATAGACATTTAAAGGCATTTCTATTTTTAGCTTTTGCGGCCCCTAAAAGGGGCCAATCATAATAATATGAGCAAACTTAATAAAAGACTACTCAAGAATGCTACAGACAAAGTTTGGTGATCATCCATCAATTAGTTCTCTAGAAATAGACATTTTACGGTATTTATATTTTTAGCTTTAGTGGCGCCTAAAAGGGGCCAATCAAATTAATATAAGCAAACTTGATAAAACACTACCCAAGAATGCTACATACAAAGTTTTGTGATCATCCATCAATTAGTTCTGTAGGAGAAGATGTTTAAAGGTTTTCCTATTTTTAGCCCTAGAGACTCCTAAAGGGAGCCAATCAAATTAATATGAGCAAACTTGATAAAAGACTAGACGTTTAAAGGTGTTTTTACTTTTAGCTTTAGCGACCCCTAAAAGGGGTCAATCAAATTCATATGAACAAATTTAATAAAAGGCTACCCAAAAATGCTACAGACAAAGTTTGGTGATCATCCATCCATTAGTTCTGTAGAAGAAGATGTTTAAAGGTTTTTTCTATTTTTAGCCCTAGAGACCCCTTGAAGGGGCCAATCAAATTAATATGAGCAAACTTGATAAAAGACTACCCAAGAATGCTACAGACAAAGTTTGGTGATCATCCATCAATTAGTTCTGTAGAAGAAGGAGATTTTTCTACTTTTAGCTCTGTTGACCCCTAATAGGGATTAATTGGACTGACATCAGCAAATTCAAGTGTGATTGTCACAAGGATGCTACTGACCAAATTTGAAGTAAATCTGCCCAGTAGTTTCAGAGAAGAAGACGATTGTTGACGCATGACGACGGACGACGGACGCCGGAGCATCCCCCTTTGATACTTATAGCTCACCCTGAGCTTTCGGTTCTGGTGAGCTAAAAATGGAATTTTGAATGAAGATCAGAGGTTATGCAGCCTGCATATCACAGATAAGACGTCAAAAGACAAATTAAAAAGCAGGCCACATATCCTAAGTGTGATTCAACAGTATTCAAATAAAGAATACTGGAACCACCCAAAAATAAAATAGCCGAATAGAAGCACAACAATAATGGCGTGCTAAGCGATCTTTAAATATCGGAAATATAACATCTCTGACTGAATGTACGGGGCGACTTTTTACAGCCTCCACACGGCACAAACAACGCTGGTGTGGCGATAAAATAGAAAAAAATAAGAATCCCTAAAGAAAGCCAAACACGGCATAATTGAAAATGTTGCAGGCTCGGTTTGATTGAGCCTGTTTATGGACGGTACTGTCAAGTGCAAACTACCGTCCGCGCCCCCTAGCACCGGCTTAAGCAGAATGCAACATTTAACATGAACTGGTAAAATTTTTAATATTTTGAAACATCCGCAGATGTGTTCATATGGCGGTTATCATGGAACCTTCAATGTGACACGTTAGTGCCATTTCATCAAAAGCGGCATATATGGTTCCCTAGTAAAAAATACATTTGCTTTAAACGAGAAAACATTCTTCACTTCAGTTATATTTTTCTGGTCCTTCGGAACCATTTCTGCCGGCACTAAAAAGTTTTGAAAATTGAATATCGCTCAAGCCGGTGCCTGTACGTAGAAGGCTGCATGAACGTAGTTTGCGGTCGAGAAGACCTTGCATACGTATCCGCCTGACGTGTGGACATCGCCAGGTCCGTTTGGAATGGTCTATGAAACACGGTATACCATGCAACAGTCTGTTCTGTTCACTGATGAGACCAGGTTCTGCCTGGAGAAGATGAGGTGAACGGTTTTAGGCTGCAAATATTGCTAAGCACCGCTTCAGAAGTGGGCCAGTTATGGTGTGGGGAGGCATTAGCTGGTGTGGACAAACCGACCTAGTTGTGCTGATAAGAGGCAAAATGATAGGTCAGCAATACATAGACGATATCGTAAACATCCAGGTTAGGTTGTATGCTGGAGCAGTCGGCGATCAGTTCATTCTAATGGACGATACTTCTTGCCTCTATAGGACCAAGGTGGTCCAGGACTTCCTAGAAATGGCGTCTATTGAGCGCATTGACTGGCCAGCTCGCTCATCTGACTTAAATCCAATAGAACACATGTAGAATGAGCTGCATGTTAGAATTGCAAGGAGATTGGAGCAAAGTCGGTCCAAAAATGGGCGGTCATACCCTTTATAAAAATAATAATAATAATAACCAGATTTATAAAGCGACCTTTTCATGCAGAGCACGTTCAAAGGCACTGTACAAAAAATAAAAGAACAATCACAAAAGTATTATTAGATAAAACATAAAATATCAAAGAAGATACAAAATTAAGGTAAATAAAAAAAAAGATATACCCGTGTGATTCTACACACATAAAACGTTTAAAATGTCTTATAAAACCGGTAAAACTTACAGACTTGTGTAAATAACTAAAAGTAGGTAATTGTAAAAAGATGAGTTTTTAAAGCTTTTTTAAAAGACGAGAGAGTTTTACAGTCACGTAGTTCTGCCTTATTTGACCAATCTGTCGGATGTGCATATAGCATGCTCGGGAAACACTGTTCACATGCGTATTCATTTCTAGATGAGTATCAAGCATAGCACCTAGGTTTCTAACTTTCATAGACGGCTTGATAACTAATTCCCCAACTTTTAAGGAAATATCTTCAGCCAAAGCTGAATTTCGTTTAGGAACAATACAATTAACTCTTTTTTTCAGCAAATTGGTGTTCATCCAACTGACAATTTCGTTGAGACAAGCTTCGATTTGTTGAAATGTTTTGATTTGGGAGCTGTCATCTTTTAATTTGAATGCCATCTATAACTGTGCGTTATCAGCATAAAAGTGATTATGTAGTTGATGTTTTCTACAGATCGAACCAACAGGTTTTGTGTACATGACATAATTCTTTGGTCCCAGCACAGAACCTTGTGGAACACTATACTTCATTTTCACAGGATCTGAGAGCTCACCATTGATGCACACTGTCTGGAAGCGGTCTGTCAAGTAAGATCTCATCCACTCTAATGGTTTGCCTGCGATTCCAAAATCGTACTCAAGACGATTGAGGAGGATGTTATGGTCGATAGTATCGAACGCTGCCGACAAATCGAGCATTACAAGAACGGTAGCTTCATTTCGATCAAAGGAATGTCTTGTTGCACACGTAGTAATGCTGTTTCTGTTGAATGATGTTTCTGTAAGCAGATTTGTTAATTTCATGGAGTTGGTGTAATTCAAGATGTTTCTCAATTTGAGTATCAACAACCTTTTCCAAGACTTTTGAGATGAAAGGTAAATTGTACACTGGGCGGTAATTTTTCAGATCATTCGGATCAAGTTCAGGTTTCTTTATCAAAGGTCTTACACGCGAGCTTTTGAAAGAGATGGGCACGTATCCTTTCTCAATAGATTTGTTAATGATTCTTGTTATAACACTTATTAGTTCTGGTAGGCATTCTTTCAACAACCAAATTGGATCCAATCCGCATGTTTTGCAAGATGATTGAGCGATGATCTTGGAGATATCGTCTTCCATGATTGGAGAAAACTGCAGTAGTTCCTTCTCACCAAAAGACTGCTCGAGATCGTTAAAATCATACTCTGTGATTCCTTCATGTTGAGATATTATGTCGGATCTGATTGTCTTAATGTTGTTTACAAAAAAATCACTAAAGCTCTGTGCTAGTGCTTTGTCAAATTTGCCGGACGGTAACACAACCTCACATGATTCACCCTTTAAGGTTTTAGTGATCTTTGCTAGACGTTTTGCATCGCGACCACAGGACTCTACTTTCTCACGTTTTCATACGCTTGTTTAACTGTCCGTGAACCCTTACTATGTTATATGCCTTGCGCCCTGTCCTGTTTTTGTTTGGGGTCCTCCTTGGCTCCTTGCCACTGGTTCTTGTTGCTGGGTCGTGGGTTGCGTGCATTGAACGCCGCCTTTTCTTTTTATTATATTTCATGTATTTAAATGCAATCATTTTCAATATGCTTTCTTGATCATTCTGGTAATTAAAAGTTAACTGCACAATATTGATATCAATTAAATCAGTGAATAAAAAGTCATTTTTGTTCACATAATTTATCCCTTTTGTAGCTCACGAAACGAAAAACACTTTCCTACTTTATTATCCACGAGTAATATTCATTTTAAAATCCCAAACACATTATTTATACTTGTAGGTTTACACATTATAATTATTATATATGTAAAACTTCGTAAGTTGATGGAGAAACACAGCAATATTTGAAATTTCTGTTAGCGTAAAACAAGCCTTTAAAGAACGTTTCTTTTGAAACTCTGAATCGAAAACAAATTTAACCACCAAACATACAGTCCAACTTTTTTTTCTTGACGTGTTAGAATGGAAATAGATATTGATTTTTCGTGCATTTTAGTATAATTATGCACGGGTTTTCGTTCAAATGCTTTGTAATTAATCAGAACTTATACCTATTTTCTAAAAATAGCGTTTTACTAAAAGGACCAGAAAAATATACAATACTGAAGCGCAGTACGGGTAACATTTAACAGCTGCCACAGAGCACGTGACACTTGCTGTTGTGAAGTATAAAAATCTGGAGAAAGTGTAATCTCTCGGAAGCATTAATCACAACAAAATTACAAGAAAATTGCAAACTTGGTTTGATTGTGTCTGTACGAGGATAGATCAAAACGTCTTGGCCCGATGTACTTTCGGTAGTCAGAGAACCCAACTAAAGGTCTTACTTTTTAATATAATTGCCCTCTACATCAATGCACTTTGCCCACCTGTGCCCCGACTTGTTTAACCCTTCAAAATAGAATTCTCTATTTGGTCCTCAAAGAACTCATTGACCGCCTATGACACCTTCATTGATTCCAAAACGTCTACCACGAAGCTTGGTTTTAAGTTTCGGAAACAGGTAGAAGTCAGAGTGGACCAAGTCCAGAGAATATGGGGGATAGGGAAGAATTTGAAAGCCGCAGTCAGTTGCAGTAGCCATCACAACTTGGGATGTGTGAGCTGGAGCATTGTCGCGCAGGAGCAGATCGCCTTGAGTCAGTTTGTCCCTCCTTTTATGCGCGATTTCTTGGTGCAGACGTCTCAAATTGTCTGCATAGTACGTACTTTTTATGGAACGACCTTGTTCAAGATTGTCATCATGATTATCCCCTGACCATCCCAAAATTATTGAAGCCATCATCTTCCCTGCTGATGGCACCCTCTTGAATTTCTTCGTCGGGGGTAAGCAAGGGTGCTTCCACCCCATGCTCTGTCTTTTGGATCGAAGTGATGGACCCGTGTTTCATCCTAAGTTACGATCCGGTAGATAAAATCAGGTTCATCCTCTTAGCGAGACAAAAGATATCTTGTCAAGCCTGGTCCGTTTCTGGTCGTCAGTCAACTGTCTTGGGATCCATCTAGCGGAAACCTTTGACATGCCATAAACATCAGTCAGAATTGCATAAACTGAACCAAAGCCTATACTCACTTTCCTAGCAATGCTTTGCAGGTCTCGCCTTCTGTCGCACATGACCAGATCGTTCATCGTTGGTGGCCTATTTTGGCCGCCCAGGCCGCTCATCATCTCCAATGATTTCTCTGCCCCTTTTAAATTCAGCAGTCCATTTTTTTAACAGTGCTATAGGAAGGGGGTTTCTTCCCAAGTGTATCCATGAAGTCTTCATGGATTTCCTTTGGGGACATCCCTTTCTTACATAGGTACTTAATGACAGCTCTGATTTCAACTTTCTCCATTTGTTCTAAATGACACATCCCACTTCTGATCAAAGTGTGTTTTACCACGGGTAACTCGGTCAGTAGTCTAGAATAAGATATCGGTATTGGCGTAGCGTGTGTAAATCACAGTGTAGTAGCTAGAAATATATCGGGCCGAGAACTTTTTGATCATTCCTCGTACATGACGGATAATGAAAAAATGCTACATACAATTTAACTTCACACCCCCTAGCACACAATTTTTGACACTTGAAAGTGCTGGAATCAATGATCCCGAAGGACCAGAAAAATATAGAATATGATAAACAAGATCAACAAGGAAAGGCGTCGTTCAATGAATACAACCTCCACACGACCCAGCGGCAAGGAGCCCATGAGGACACCAAACAAAAACATGACAGGGCGCAAGGCAGAGCACGGCATGCTAATCACTAAAATGATACATGAGACGTCATTATATAGAAATGTGAGCTACCTTGTCAAACATTTTAGTATTAAATTTTGCATGCATCTTACGTAATATGATACATTTATGCATATAGGATTATATGTCATTCAGCTTAAACCGTGTGAGGTAGCATTTTTGAATGACGTCTTCACTAGCGCCAAATAAAACGACGTCGTCAATAATGTTCAATGGCATTATTAATCAAGTTTTCATTGTCCAAAAATAATAAAATTTGTCTTGAATGATTCTGGAAATAATGCATTTTGAGAAACGTTGAAAAAAGTAAAACCACTATTTTGGAAATATAATGCCACGGCTCTTTATATATTTTGATTAGTTTTAGATTGATGACAGTTAAAGATTTTATTATTTAATAAGTAAAATTTTGATGAATACCACTAGGAATTACGAGAACGTGTAAATTTAGGGGACATAGCGTTTAACGATCACCACTAGAGTAAACGCAAATTGTAAGCTTAGGCTAACGATAATTTGTTTTATTGGTATGATCTTAAATTCCAAAAAAAGTGCTATACTATACGATAGCACACTATAATCTTCCTTAAAGGCCCATTATGCCCCTGAAATGCGTTTTCTTTCTTTTCAAAAAGCTTTTCATTTTTGGTGTACTTTTATAGTTTCCAAAAAGTTACTCATTGGTCATTTATAGTGATTTATTATTTTGTGTGGAAGTCAAAATACCTTTGTTTACATTAACTTCTACATTTATGACAAAGTATTTAAGATTTTAGCGCCTACTTATTCAAACAAATATCTCACAAACAAAATCGATTCTGAGTCATAATTTGCCTTTAAATACTTTATTACAAAAAGATTTTTAACTTACACCAATGACGTCATGTATAATATTATTTCCCTTTTGTGTTAATGGCAAACATCACATACATTCACAGCAATTTAGCTTAAATTATTTGTGTCGATAATTACGCGTTTACATAAAGAAAGAACTTAAGAGTTTGTGTGTATGGGGTCATATTATTCAAAACTAAATGACAAACACTTATTAGTCAACCTAGAGATAAGTCAGACTTAGAATCATCTTTGTTTGCATCAATATACTGCCGATACATATACTAAAACTGATTTTATAAAATAATAAAACTGAGTAACTTCCGTTTTAATGTTACAAGGAAAGAAAACAATCTATTGTAGTTTTAGTTGCTGCTTCTGTTGTTAACAGCTTTGTAAATTTATTTCTATACAGGCCTGGGAATAATTGGGTTAAAATAAAAACAAAAGATTAAATTATTGATAATAAATTTTAACTTAGTCACTTATAAATTATGTCTATAATCTTTGTACATAACAACGGAAGTAAAGAGTAATACATTTCATTTCATGCATTAATATTTTTTAAATTGTAACCTTTCAGTTTTACTTGTTGTTAACTCAAAGCCAGAGCTCGATACATTTAATATTATTCAACTCGTACAATTTATTCAGTATTGAACCTACACTCCTTCAAAACCCTCTATAACTTACATTGTAGCTTGTTGAAAAATATTCAGTAAACTCCTTTAAGAACAAATCAGTTTAATTTCTATACCCAATAAAGAAACAATTAATGGTTACTTATAAATCAATAAGATACCACAATTTAAATTAAATTCAAAGATATTATGAATTTTAACTAACATTTAGAAAAGACTAGTTATGTCACAACTATCATCGGTTATGATTTGTGATATGTTTCTGAAAGGAAGAAGCTCAAATTGTTGAACTGGATATTTATATGCACTCACTTCATATTAAATGTTAAATGTTACTAAAAACGTTATGTAGCATTCGTGCTAAATGATTATAGAAATATTGATAGAAATATTCCAAATTACGCGACTTTTTAAGAGTTCATTCTTATTGTTAGGGAGATTTTTTGAAACTGTATAATTATTGATATTTAAAATTATTTACTGCTGAAAGTAACGACAACCATTTTATTTACAGATAATTATGAGTAATATTTTTTATCAATAAGTGTTAACTAGCTGTATTTTGGCTTGAGTATTCCTTTTTTGTTATAAAATCAACTATTTTGGAAAAGGTAAGAAATGCCGCCCTTGAAATCATAGATAGAAACGTCTTTTTGTTAAATGTTGTTTTGATATATCATATTAACTTCATCTTTAATTCATATATTTACGTTGATAACTTTATCATGAGTGTGTTTACAAAATACAGTTATTTTACTCGTTTTATATGTTGTTTGAATCTGTGTTTGTTAAATGACTACGATATTTAGAATCAAAGTCTTGTCGATCATTATGTTTTCTAATTCGCAAACGTAGACTCATCGTCGGAACCCTAGGTACACATTCCGTATATACTACATTTAATATATGTATACGGTTAATAGCCTGGGTTACCGAGGATGAGGTAAGTCCAATGACACATTGATAAATTAACTGATTTCCTTCTGTAAATATAATATGAAACAAAATATTCAGTCATTGTAAGAATATTTTCGCACAAAAAAGAGATGGATCCTCTTGGGGAAAATACAAGTCTGAGTTACCGTCTAGGTTTCTTAGATAGAGCTAAAGCTGAGTAGCTGAGTAGTAAATGATAGACATAAACAGTGAGCTTCCAAAGCCTTACTTTTCGCTCATTGAGACATTTCATCAATCGACTTTTCAAAATTTTCACTTTTTTGTGCCCCTTCTTGTTATTTCGTTTACGATGAATGTATTCCCATCCCACTAGTTTTTTTTCTTTAATTCCACTCCCCAGCCCGTTCTTGCCTCCTACACCCTTATTCTTTTGTAGGTCTTTTAATTAATGTTCATCTTTAATTACCCTGTAGACATCGCGTCCGTTTTTGTTTGCTTTGTTTTTGCACGTGAGCCCTGTCCCGTTTTGTGTCCTGCTTGTTGATAGTCCCATATTTTTGAGTTAATGGTTAATGAAAGAATTTTGTTAGCTCTTCAATACAGACGGAAAAAATCAGGCAGCGAAAAACAAGAGCTGAAGTCACTACAAGTTGCTTTATCAAAAAAGAAAAACTGGAATCCCTAAAGAACACCAAAATAAACAGACGGGAAATAAGTTTTGCAAGCTCCGTTTCATTTTCATTGAAAACTGTATTCTCTGCTGTATTCCTACACGTTTACATTCAGACCAATGAATGATTTTTAATCAACTTAAAGAATTTTCTAATAGAAAAGTAAACAAACCAAGTTGCAGTAGAATATTCGAATACTATAAGACAGAATTTATAGTGACGGAAAACTAAAAAATAAATCTGAGTTACTGAGTTGAGAATGTATCACACCTGAGCCGATAATGTTATTGATAGTGGAGCAATGAAAACAAAAAATAACGAAACACTGGAATTGGATTATTTAACCAAAGAATATCAACCTGAAGAATTAAGAAAAAAAAGACAATCAATCCATTGAAAAAAGCCACCTTCTAGAAGTTATGACAAACAAAAAATACCTATAAAGGCAGAAGTATACCATATGAATGAAATTTGAATTATACATACTGTGAGCAAGTTAGTTGTGGAAAAATGTGATGAAATGAGTGAATAGCTGTTTGCTGAAATCTTTGCATACTGTACTACAGACGTGAACATTTTACTTGAAACTAATAGATATGAGTGTTCAAATATGATGCATCTAATCATTATATTGTTCAAAATTGCGAAAGAAACACTAGGAAATGAAAGTTAACGGGTAGAAAGATGTACATGTTGGTTTTACATTGATACCAATTCATTAAAATACAATCACATTAGCTGTATTTATAGCTTGCTATACATTGTTTACCCGTATACTGTACAAAATGGCCGGTAGAAGATCAGAGTATGTCATTGTAATCTTTCTTTTCATACCGACTTTACCTGATGTAATTACATCTCAATATTATTTCATCTCAGTTTTCTTATATTTTACCTGAATCGTTAATTCACATGTTTTCACAGTTAAGGATTGCAAACTACTTTTACCGTTGCTATGGGCCGTGACATTTACACTCTCAAGAACAGACTCAATAAAATCAACTCTCTGATGTTCAACCTTTCTCGTTTACATCCGATGAATCTCTTTCTTTTCTTTCCAGATGCAACAATCAATGTACATTGATTGTAATTGCGAGGAAAAGTTGAAAAACCTATTTACTATCCTTTCTTGTTGCAGATTAATGTTGAAATCTATGTCTAATAAAGTGTCTTATAATGCCAACAGTAATGGCGGAGAAAGGCTGACAAAAACAATAAAGCATTGTTACTTTTATTTGTAATATCAATCGGTAATTCACTGATGATATAGATAATTCAATTTAGGTACGTACACTTATTGCTTGAATGTCTGATTCAAGGACTTGAAAACATACAAAGCAGAGAAACGATATTGTAGTGTAAGTGACAAGAGTGAGGACGAGTTAAAGGCAAATGGTTCGACTATCAAAGATCTCGTTCCCGGAATCATTATTTCAACTGACTCGACATTCAGCAAAGCTGACAAGAAATTGTTCGGTAATAATGTTATTATATTTCCATTGAGGTTTAAGCGTCTTAAATGTATTAAACATTTAAGATGTTCAGAATTTATTTCTTGTATGTCATTATCTTTTACACTTAGTAACTCAAGTTGTGGAAAGAAACAGTTTGATGTGTTATCGTTGATTCTGAAGTCCGGGAGTGTTCTCAAATTATTTCTACCAATGAACAATGAACGTAGATATTTATTTTTAGATAATATAACCTCTGAAATATGATTATATGAGATATCAAGAACCTCTAGACGGTTGAAATTCTTGAATATTTTCATATCCAGAATGTCAGTAATATAATTTGAAGCCATCAGTGTTTTGATGTGATTTTCTCTCACCAATGAAAACAAATCTTCGTTGAGGATTACTGTGCGTATTGCAGTCATTTCTATATGGCTCAAGTATTTTTTCTCAGACAATGAACCTAGCAAATGTTTTAAATTGTCGTGGTATATTGGATTGTATGACAAGTATAACAAATGCAAATTAGAAAACACGTCTAGGGCGTTACTTGAAATGTTCCGTATGCTATTATTATCAATATACAGTGCATAAATCAGGAACGGATAGCTGATGTTGACAAAGGTTTCCTGTGAGATATTGGTTAAATGATTGAAACTGAAAACCAAAGTATCTATTTTATCTGTAATCCGAGGTATGAACGTTAGATTTTGGTGACTACAGTTCAGTGTATTATATCCATGATCGACCTTCTGTTTGCAATGTTTCCATATTGACACTTCTTTTTCCGTTTTTAATTGAGAACAATCCATATTCGGGGCCATACCCCAAAAGAGGATTAAGAAAGGAACAATTTGCATTGTCATCTCAAGAAGCTTGACATTGACCATGAATGTTCGTCCAACTGTAAAATATAATATAGAAGTTTTCGATGTTTAAGACAATCAATTAATTTCCAGTGAGTAGAGATTACATCTAATTGGTATAGATTACATCTAATTGGTATGATATATGATTCACGTGAGTTTGAATTCTTTAGGGCATAGCATTCAGAGATTTCTTACAAACTTTATCATAATTATTTTAAAAAGATGTATCAATATTGTTTATTTAAAACCTTTTTATTAAACAACTTTTTCATTTAAACAAAGTAAAGATGATTAGATAGATTGAAAAAAATAAATAAAAGTGTAATTCATTCAGATTGATGAAATTTCAAGATTTAATTATTTAATAAGCAAAAATTTGATGAATACCACTAGGAATTTCGCGTTTAACTATCGCAACAAAAACAAACTCAAATTGCCAGTGTGCTATCCCTTAGGCTAACCATATTTTTTTATTAGTATGATCTCAAATGCTATACGTTACAAAAGCACACTCAAATCTGGAGGCCAATAATGTCCATGAAATGCGTTTATCTTTACTTCTGAATTTTCATGGTAAAGTATTTTGCTTTAACGCTACTGTGTGTCCGAGTTAACAACTATCTAACAAAGGCAAAATTCGATTCTGAGTTATAATGTGCCTTTAAATAATGTATTACAAAAGTTTTAACTTAATTAACGTCAGCTAAATCATTTCTCTTTTGTTAGAGGCAAAAATAATAAAGATTCACTGCGATTAGCTAAAATTGTCTTGAAAAAAATGTATTATAAAAAGTTTTAACTTACATCATTCAAGTCAGCTAAGTTACTTCTCTTTTGTAAGAGACAAACACAGCATATATTCACTGCGATTTAGCTATAATTATTTTTGGTTATAAGTACGCGTCTAAATAAAGAAGGTGCTTAAGTGTTGATGTGTATGGGGTCAGATTTTCTGAAAACACAATGATTACTTGTGTATTCAACAAAGTAAATAAGTAAAACCATAAGTCAGGCTCATGGTCATCAAACAAATCATGTATATTTGCATCAATATACGAGACGTACTGTCGAGACATATATCAGAGTTCATTTTATAAAACAGTCAAGCTGAGTAATCAGAAACTTCCGTTTTACTGTTACAAAGAAAGAAAACAATGTATTGTAGTTTTAGTTTCTGTTTCTGTTTTTTTAAATCAGCTAAGTAAATTTATTGCGGCATATTAGTTGAAAATAAAAAACCAATCGATTGAATTAATGATTAATAATTCTAACTCAGTCACTTATAGATAATCGAAATAACAACGGAAGAAATTGAGTAATATTTTCCTTTTCATGCATTAAATATTTTAAAAGTATACCTTTTGAAAGATAACCTTTTTTTTCAATTAGAGGCTCGCAAAATATAATTTTATTCAACTCGTTAGATAAATTCAGTAGTGAACATTTACTCATTCAATATCCTTTATAACTTTCATTGTAGCTTGTCGAAAAATATTAAGTAAACTCCTTTAAGAACAAATCAGTTTGATTTCTTAACCCAATAAAGACACAATAAATGGTTACTTATAAATCAATAAGATACAACAATTTAAATTAAATTCTTAAAATATTACGAATTTTAACTAACTTTTAGAAAAGTCTAGTTATTTCACTGCTATCATCGGTAATGATTTATGATATGTTTCTGAAAGGAAGAAGCTCAAATTGTTGAACTGGATATTTATATTTAAGTCGATTACTTCTAATTAAATGTAAAAGGTTACAAAAAACGTTATGGAGCATTCATGTTAAATGATTATAGAAATATTGATATAACATGACTTTTTAAGAGTTCATTCTAATTGTTAGGGAGATTATTTTCAACTGTATAAGTATTGATATTTAAAATTTAAAACTGACGAAAGTCAAGGACAAATATTTTATTAACAGATAATTATGAGTAATAACTTTATCAATGAGAGTTACCTAGCTGTATTTTGGCTTGAGTATTCCCTTCCCTTCTTTGTTATAAAATAACTAATCAACTATTCTGGAACAGGTAAGAAATGCCGCCCTTGAAATCATTAATAGAAAGGATTTCTTCACTAAAACAATAAAATCTGTCTTTTTGTTAAATGTGTTGATGTATTCTATTAACTTTATCTTAAATTCATATATAACTTTATAATGATTGTGTTTACAAATGTAATAGGGGTGGTTCGGTGCAATTTAAATATAACTATCCGAGCCCCTGAGGGTCAAGTAAGTTCGGGATTGTCAAATCATTTCAACAACAGCTCTAAAATTCTATCATGTTTATATAACAATCCAATCTTCAATTACTGTAAGGTTGTTACATCAAGTAAAGGTACAAACAACACCCTGAAATAAGTATATTACAATATGTAAATATAAAGTAAAATAAAGGAGAAACAATGCATAACATTTATTAATATCATAACTTATGTTCACATCTTGAACATAATCTTTAGCATGTCTTCTGGCCAATCAGTCCTTTAAACTTAGCAATAGTCCTTAAATATCATATGCATAGATTATGGAATTATACACATATTTGACATATATTACACTTTAAACAATACACAAGACATTATACATGTAACTTACCATCTGAGGGATGAGTGTAGTACATCAATCTTATAACTGATACTTTCTTTCTATCACACCATTCACTGTTAACTGCAAGATTAAATATTAATCGTGAATCAAAGATGAAAGGTGACTTGGTCCTTCGGCATCACTGATGCCAGCACTATTAAGTGTTGAGAATTGAGTACCGCTCAAGCCGGTGATGGGGGCGTGAGGGATGTTAGACGCATTCACTATCTCTCGTGTACAGACTCAATCAAACCGAGTCTGCAATTCTCTTGTAATTTTGTTGTGATTAATGCTTCCGAGGGATCACTTTCTTTCCAGATTTTGATAGATACATAACATTCTGAAACTCATTCTTATTTATAAATTTCACAATCAATGGACTGGACCAAAATAGAAAAGAATCACAATAAATGCAATTCTCCATATTTACAATAAAGCATTTAGCAGCAGCAGTCAGGATAAATACATACCAACTGAAGAAATAAAGAACTTGACCACAAACACTAATTTTCTGACATCTCTTATTTACAACAACAAAGACACAATGGCCTTTCCTACTAAGAAATCACATGACATAAAAATAGCTTAAAATCAATGATCCGTGAATCAATCATTTGAATTCTAAGAATACTGACCACAGATCCAATCACAGATCCAATAAATGTAAGCATAAGATAAAATCAGTTAAAACCAATAGAGTAATCTCCCTTGAAAAGTATCAGACAAAACCGGCGGATTTGTCTCCCTTTGCAAAATTATAAAATTCAACACTAAGCAAGAGTTTTGTCCCTTAGACCTGATCTTAAATATAAGACCCTGTTACACAAACTACAATTATTTTATTTGTTTTATCTGTTGTTTAAATCTGTGTTTGTTAAATGACTACGATATTTAGAATCAAAGTCTTGTTGATCATTATGTTTTTCTTATTCGCAAAGGTAGACTTTAAAACAGTCTAATGACACACTGATAAAATAACTGATTTCCTCTGTTAATATAATATGAAACAAAATATTAAGTCATTGTTAAAATACTTTAGCACACAAAATAATGGATCCTCTTGGGGAAAATACAAGTCTGAGTTACCGTCTAGGTTTCTTAGATATAGTAAAAGCTGAGTAGCTGAGTAGTAAATAATAGACATAAAGAGTAAGCTTCCAAAGCCTTACTTTTTCGTCATTGAGACATTTCGTCAATCGACTTTCAACATTTTCACTCTTTTGTGCCCCTTCTTGTTATTTCGTTTACGATGAATGTATTCCTTTTCCCACTAGTTCATTTTCTTCAATTCCACTCCCCACCCAGTCCTTGCCTCATACACACCTTTTGTAGGTCTTTTAATTAATGTTCATCTTTAATTACCTTGTAGACATCGCGTCCGTTAATGTTTGTTTTGTGTTTTGTTTTTGCGCGTGTGCCCTGTCCTGTTTGGTGTCCTGCTTGTTGGTGGTCCCATGTTTTGGATGCGTTACATATATTTATTAATCAAATAATATATTGTTTACCTAAATGACGCAATTTATATTAGAAAGTATTTTAAAAACGATTTTGATCAGATATTGAAATCTGATCTCCTGCGTGTGAGGCTGCCATCTTAAGTTTCATATTTTTCTAGCTGGGTGGTTCATTAAAATGTGCAAGTGTTAGAGACAATGAAAGTGGATATTATTAAAATGGTTAATGAAAGAATTATGCTATCTCTTCAATACAGACGGAAAAATCAGGCAGCAAAAACAAGATCGGAAGTCATTACAAGCAGTTTTTTCAAAATAGAACAACTGTAATCCCTAAATAACACCAAAATAAACCGGCGGGAAATAAGAAAATTTTGCAAGCTCTGTTTCATTTTCATTGAAAACTGTATTCTCTACTGTATTCCTACACGTTTATACATTCAGACCAATAAAGAAATTTTAATCCACTTAAAGAATTTTTCTAATAGAAATCTTTGCAAACTGTACTACAAGTGTGAAGATTTTACATGGAACTAATAGATATGAAGAGTGTTCAAATATGATACATTTAAACATTATATTGTTCAAAATTGCGAAAGAAACACTAGGAAATGAAAGTTAATGGGTCGAAGTACATTTTAGCTTTTACATTGATACCACATTCATTAAAATACGTTCACATTAGCTGTATGTATAGCTCGCTATACATTGTCTGCT
This sequence comes from Ruditapes philippinarum, assembly GCF_026571515.1. Classification (NCBI taxonomy): domain Eukaryota; kingdom Metazoa; phylum Mollusca; class Bivalvia; order Venerida; family Veneridae; genus Ruditapes; species Ruditapes philippinarum. The sequence goes on from NW_026863028.1 coordinate 44,280, forward strand.
CGTATACTGTGATACTGTGGCCGGTAGAAGATCAGAGTATACCATCGAGTAACGGTCTTATAAAAAAATCGTTGTCTCTTTGGCATAGTGTAAAAAAATATATGTGACAAAATCTCTTTCACCAGTTATTCGTTTGTTAAATAAATTCAAAGGTCGGTCACTATCAACTAAAGATGCACCCCCATGCTCGTCGGCCTAAAACAGCAAGATGGCCAATATGGTTGCCAGATTGAAAGAAGTAGTTATCGATGCAAGATACGCCACAAGGCAAATAGCTAATATTGGCAACATTTTGGCTTAAAAATTTCCATGCTTCGCAAAAAGGACCATCAGTATAAAGAAGAAAATGTATTTAATTTTCTTTTCAACTCAGAATTCCGCCATTTCATTCAGGTTGTTGTTCTTAAAGGCATATCTGTTGATGCAAAATTCTTCAAGACAAAAGTTTTTCGAAAAGTAAACATAATACTTTCGAAAACAAAGACCCGCAACAATTTTAGCCAATGTCATCTTTCAACTTTACAATCAGTCATCGCTCAAGGCGTATTCCGTATTTACCTGACCTAGCTCCTTGTGAATTTTTTGTTTCCGAAGCTAAGAAATACCTTTCAGGCCGAAATATTTTCAGCGCAAATACCTCGTGTCTGCAGTATTCCAGTGTATTTATTGTATACAAAAAAGGGCAGTCATGATAATAACAACAAGTAAAAAATTGCTGGGAAATGCAGCAATGTGATTGTCACGGCAAAAAAAAGAAAAAATACAAAAAAAAACAGTTATAAGTATAATGTTAAGGTATCTCCAAATAGCATTGAGTTTAATTGACAGGTTAACTTGTTAAGAAGGTTTTTAAGTATTGTAATGTAACTTGTTACAAGAGCCATGCATATGTAGTAGAGCAGAATAATTTATCATTCTTGTGTACTGCATACCTCTTGAGTGAGATCTATCCACATATGAAGTTTCATGTTGATATCTCAAAGGCTTTTGTAGTTATGCTCTGGACGAAATTAAGTATGAAAAGTAACAAAGGGCAATACCTGAAAAATAATGCACGGTAGGTGTGTGCCGCACTCCTCCTCAATGAGATTTATCCACCTATGAAGTTTCACGTTAATACCTTTAACACTGTTTGAGATAAGCTCCGGACAAAAAGTTTGAAAAATAACAAAGGGCAATAACTCAAAAATTATAAAGGGTATCATTCTTTCGCAAAACATTCCTCCTCAATAAGATCAATCCACCAATGAAGTTTCATGTTGACATCTCAAAGACCTTTTGAGTTATGCTCCACTCAGGTGAAAAATTAAGTATGAAAAAGTACAAAGGGCAATTACTCAAAAACTATGAAGGATAGAGTCATCACTCTTTTGCACTGCACACCTCCTGAGTGAGATCTATCTACCTATGAAGTTCATGTTGATATTTCAATGGCTTTTGTAGTTATAAAGTTGTAACCTCTAACAATTTTTGAAATAAGCTCCGGACAAAAAGTATGAAAAATAACAGAGGGCTATAACTCAAAAATTATAATGGGTAAAGTTATTATAACAGAGGGCTATAACTCAAAAATTATAATGGGTAAAGTTATCATTTTTGTGCACAACATTCCTCCTTAATAAGATTTATCCACCTATGAAGTTTCATGTTGACATTTCACAAGCTTTTTTAGAAATATGCTCCACTCATGTGAAAAATTTAGTATGAAAAATAACAAAGGGCAATAACTCAAAAATATGAAGGGTATATCACCTCCTGAGTAAGATCTATCCACCTATGATGGTTCATGTTATATCTCAAAGGCCTTTGTAGTTATACTCTGGGACAAAAATTAAGTATGAAAAATAACAAAGGGCAATAACTTAAAAAAAAGCCCGGTAGGTTATCATTCTTGCGTGCTGCATTATCCTCCTCAATGAGATCTATCCACCTATGAAGTTTCAAGTTATTCCTCCTTACACTTTTGAGATAAGCTCCGGACAAAAAGTATGAAAAATAACAAATGTCAATAACTCAAAAATTATAAAGGGTAGAGTTAACATTCTTGTGCACAACATTCCTCCTTAATAAGATATATCCACCTATGAAGTTTCATATTGACATTTCAAAAGCTTTTTTAGAGATATGCTCCACTCAGGTGAAAAATTTAGTATGATAAATAAAAAGGGCAATAACTCAAAAATTATGAAGGGTAGAGTTATCACCCTTATGCACTGAACACCTCCTGAGTGAGATCTATCTATATATGAAGTTTCATGTTGATATCTCAAAGGCTTTTGTAGTTATACTCTGGACAAAAATTTAGTATGAAAAATAACAAAGGGCAATAACTGAAAAATAAAGCACGCTCGGTTATCACTCTTGTGTGCAGCACTCCTCCTCAATGAGGTCTATCCACCTATGAAGTTTCAAGGTGTTACCTCTAACACTTTTTGAGATATGCTCCACTCAGGTGAAAAATTTAGTATGAAAAATAACAAAGGGCAATAACTCAAAAAATGTATGAAGGGTAGAGTTATCACCTCCTGAGTAAGATCTACCTCTTACACTTTTTGAGATATGCTCCGGACAAAAAGTATGAAAAATAACAAATGTCAATCACTAAAAAATTATAATCAGTACAGTTATCATTCTTTCGCACAACATTCCTCCTCAATAAGATCAATCCACCGATGAAGTTCATGTTGACATCTCAAAGATTTTTTTTAGTTATGCTCCACTCAGGTGGAAAATAAAGTATGCAAAATTACAAAGGGCAATTACTCAAAAACTATGAAGGGGTAGAGTTATCACTTTTTTGCACTGCACACCTCCTGAGTGAGACTTATCTATCTTAAAGGCTTTTTGAGTTATGCTCTAGACAAAAATTGAGTTTGAAAAATAACAAAGGGCAATAACTGAAAAAATATGTATACTATAGGGTAGAATCATCATTGTTGTGCACTGCACTTCTCCTAAATATGATTTAATATCCACCTATGAAGCTTCAAGTTGATACCTCAAATACTTTTTAAGATATGGTCCGGACTAAAATGAGGACAGAAGGACAGACTGAAGGAAGGACAGGCAGACGGACGGAGACTAATTTTATATCCCCAACCGCCTTTTCGGCGGGGGATAATTAAACATTTTCCAGCTTATAGCTAAAGGAAACTCAGAATTTTGCTCACAATAATGAGACATGAATTCTGAATGAAGTTCAGAAGACTTTGTGTAAAAGACTGATTTACGGACCAAATTAAGTTATTGTACAACCTGGTATGGTAAATGCTTACTGTGAAACGCATATGGAAAACCAAGTCTCATTTTAGGGAAAAAATGTTTTATTGCGCAAGAAAATGAAATTATTCAAAAAAGACAACAAGAAAAGCATTGATGCAAAGCATCAAAGGGCGACGCCAAAAGAATTTGACCTAAATACTTAACAAAAGATGTGTACTTTATAGCTGTACCATTTCATGTGACCTGGAGGCTAGGCCCAGTTTAAGTTGAAACTTAACCCAAAAAGAATAGACACTGTCTTGCCAAGATTCAAAGACAATTTATAGTCAATACACCAATCTTAAGATTTATTTTACCAGATACAAGGAATCCTATTTTAGACATAAAAGAGGACCTAAAATGAACATCAGGGGGACACCATAGGTACTCAGAGCAGAAGTAGAAGGAGTACCAGCCACATCAACCAGCTGCTATCAAAGATAAAACTTGAACCATGTAAGAATGTCATTACATATGGCAGATGCTTGAAGTTCCATTAAGAAGAAGAAAAAGAACTTCTTCATGTGCAGTATAGTGTGATCAACTGTATCAAATGCTTTTGTAGATCTAACAGTATCATGCAATACTGCCTTTGTCCATTTCAAATTAAATGCACTTTATTAAATGAATAAAACATGTGCCAGTCGCAAACCCACTTCTAAACCCTGACTGAAACTGCCTGACCATGACTCGAACACATGACTTTCAGAAGACCAACTGAGCTATCTGGCCGGCTACACATTTTCTCTTAGATAATGAAACAGTTCTAAACCACAACATATTTCTCCACTATATTGATTAATGTCCTTGAATTTCTGATGTTAACAGAGCATAGTGAATTAAACTCATGGTTATATGCAGTCACAGGATGATAAAAACTTTCAGCTTCACCATTATAAACTCAAACCTGTGACCCACAGAATAATGTTCTGAGCTATCTGGCCACTTACACATTTTCTCCCCTAAATAGTGAACAGTTCTTAACCATGACAGATATTTAGATTTTCAAATTAACAGATAAATAATTCTTAATTAATAAATAAAAAAAAAAACCTTACATACTCATATAGTCTTAATTAAGATAACAATTTATATACCATTGTATAATTATTTTTACTATAAAGGGCTTAGAGAGTTATTGGTTGTGCCATTATTTATAACAGGTTAATTTTAAAGTGAACATAACTGTGCTAATTCATGTACAATATCTATTTTTTGTACAGATAAAAAACTAACCTTTTTTCTATGATAAGAATTTTATGAAGACTGATTTGTATTTTGCATCATTGAGGGCACCGGGCAAAACATGAAAATTATGCAACCAACGAACCACTTCGTGGTAGATTGTATTTTCATGTTTTCATCTGGCGCCTGGTTACTTTTTGTACTTCATGTTGGTTTTCATGTGGCACATTAAATCACCCACTATAAAATTTAGTGTACAAATTTATTCAAGGGCAAGTAACAATCTACTCTATGAAAAGTATGTTGTCGGGTTGACTCAGGAGACCTGGAGATTGAGACTGGTGTCCCTCCATTAGATAAGGCAGAAGCTGTCCATTTCAAACTATGCACATGTTAGAAAAAAAATAGAATGTAACTATTCAGAATATGATTTGTTTTGAGACTTTATCAATTATATTGCTGGATCCATTTGAGATTCAGGACATTTTCAATCAATGCATGTATTACCATTTATAACTTTAAATGAAAGTCTCAATCTTTAATAATAATGACATAACTGTAACTCTTTAAATTCAGAAATATTATAAATCTCATCATATCAATATACTAAGATATACATGTATGCACATAACATTAATAATTCCCAGTTTCTATTAAATAAATATGAAATCCTAACATTAACATTCAGGTACTAATGGATGGAATTCAAAATCTAGTAGAAAGAAAACTATAATATATAAACTCTGTTATAGATACTATTATTAGCCAGCTAACACTGGGTATAAACATCTTTAACCTGTAGACTGATCATGTATTATCATTTATAAATTTAAATGCAAGTCTCATCCATCATAACTGTAAGTCTTTAAATACAGAAATACACATTATATCCATATACTATGATACACTTGTATGAACATTACATAAATAATTCTCAGGTTCCATTAAAAATAAATATAACATCCTATTAACATTGGTGTTTGGGTGGAATTCATAATCTTGTAGAAAGAAAACTGTAATGTACATGATATTGTATAGTATAAAATTTAAAAAAAAATCTCAATAAAAAAAAATCTGGTCTAAGGTATATCAAGCCAGTAAAAAAATATATATCAATATTCACTCATCATGGCCTCTATGCTTTTGATTAATACCTTACAACTGGTAAATTTATGAAACAAAAATAGTAAGTAATACCTAACTTCAACCTAAGATAGACAGAAAAGAACAGATAATTTAGTAAACATGAGTTACTTCCCCTTAAAATAGAGAAAACCTGAAACCCAAAAGAACACCCCAAACATCAAAATTAAGAAATGTTGCAGGCTCAGTTTTATTAAGCCATACAAATTCATGGTAAAGTATTCATAAAAAAATAGATGGCCATGTTACAGCAGTTTTACAGAAAATCGGATAGCTTTCAACATCCGGATACTGGTACACCTTGTAAAAACAACCATTCTGTGCAACAGATAAACGTAATTTATAAAATTAATAGGATAATCGTTTATAATAGTTCATTACCTATCCTTATACTAATTGGCAGGTGAACTTTTTTCTTGTAGGAAAATTTTGAAAATATATAAATGAATGAACAAATGGATACATGTACGGCATCAATGTAGACCACAACGATATTCGAAATCCGGGTTTTAGTATTCAAACTTCTCAAGTGTGTCGAAAGGATTTGCGAAATTGTGTAAATATATCACGCTGATATTTCGCGTGTTGATAAAAATACTGTAATGTATATGATTTGAAAGGAAAATGTTTTTATGTAACTTTGCACGGGAATGGGCTGTACAATGATTGCGTAAAAAGCCAATAAAATGTCGGCTGTAGAAATCGAAAGGAATTTTGTCACGTGACTTTTGCCCATGCTACCGAAAACTACCGATCACAATATCACGGCGTTGAGACGCCGTGAAATAAGAACAAAACGTTAAAGCAGAAGTTGATACCCTCAAGTACAGAGTACAGTCGATACACACATAAAAAGGTGGCTTTTGGTTCTTTAAAAATTGTGAAATATTAATACAAATTTCTCTGTAATTTTTAAATGATTATGCTGTTATCATTGCTTCCGACGGATCACAATATTTTTATACTTCACAACAGTGATTGTCAAGCGACATTTAGTAGCTGTATAAGTTGCCCTGTACACACACTTCTTCAGTGTCGTTATATTTATTTTTCTGTGTATTTGGGATCATTGATTCCTGCATATTGCATACCGCCAAGTGAAATTATAACAATAGCCATGGTTACATTAGACAAAATAAATAAAACACATACAAGTTATGTAAATATGTATAAAAAATTGTACAGCCTAATGACCATTACCAAAGTACTCGATGCCTTAAAGGAAGGCAGAGCAACAAGAAAATCACCTACAAGGGCCATACGAAGCAAGACAGAAGACGAACATTAAGACAATTCAGTCCCAAAGGGCTTTAAGAACTGTCCATCATAGAGTCTCCCACTTATTCCGTCAGATGTAATTAAAAGAGGAAAGGGTTGTAAAAGGGTTGAACATAAAGCATGCGGTATGCCTTAAGATATTTGGGTCATAACCTCTTTTAATAAACCGTTTGATAATTTTAGTGAAGACGGCAGAAAAATTACTATGACCCATGATCCTACGAAGTTTGTAAACCACATCTCCATAGTTGTCAGGTTTGCTAAAACCTAGTCGTAAAAAAGTTTTTAAATTACTATTAAATTTTAAAACTAAGTCTGAATTACGATGGTAAAACTTTGTAAAATATTTTCGCAATTTATGATAGCGATAACCTTGTTTAAGAAGTTTGTTAGTAATAAATAAATTGCACTCAATAAAATCATCAACACGACTGCACGCCCTAGCAAATCTAATTAAATGAGAAATATACACCCCAAATCAGCTATTTGGGGGCACAATTTGTACTCATTGGAATGCCTATTATATGTTTGAAAACTTTATTACCAAACCTGACATAAAAGTTATCTAATAAAAAAGAAAGTGCTTTACAAACCTCGTCACAGGTCCACATTGTATATTGTTTAATGATACCATTGGTAAAGAAAGCCTTCTTTGAATTGGAAGCAAGAAACGTGACCTGTTCTCTTGCAAATGTTTTTTGAATAAAAGATAATAATTTATCATTTATAAGATTATGCGGCAATGTTGTATATAGGGTAGGTAAATCGTAAGTACTTACAGATGAAGCTTGATAATTCTTAACTTTAAACTTATCTAAAATATCAGTTGAATTTTAGACAGAACAAAAAATGTTTGCCCGTATTTTCATTAACTGTTTCACAGTATCTAATCACATGTGTCTTGATGGCAGTAAGACGAGAAGTCAATAAAATAGACAGATTACTGGTAGTACAAGATGTAGAATTAGCAATAAAACGGGCTTTATATGGATGTTTATGTAATTTAGGAATCACGTTTATTTCAAGCCCCATTTTCTCAATTATGCATCCCCCCGAATAGAACCCTCTCCCCGAGAAAACTTCCCTTACAGTGGCATTATAAAATATTGAAATAGTTTGGCTCTGTCTATATATAATCGGGTTTTGCCTAAGATGAGTGAGATAACCAGATTATATGTAACGAAACGATTATTTTTTAATTGTATGATAATACAATGTATATACTATTCAACTTTTGCTATGTTCGTGAATTTGGCAGCCTAGCAGCCTGAAGTTGGCAGTCTAGCAGCCTGGCAGCCTAGCAGGCTAAAAAAAACTAAGAACAGTACAAACATGAAAACAGTCGGGAATACATTAGTAGCACTTCTTTAGATCATTCACGCCTTTTTTTCAATATCGTGATTTTTTTTAAGATGTTGAAATTCTGACGCTTCGAAATTTGTGCAGTAAGCAGCCAGGCAGGATAGTACACACATAAAACCGTCGGAAATGAATCGGTAGCACATACGTAGACCATTCCACGTCTAATTTCAGTATCGCGATCTTTATTTTTTAAATACTGAACTTTGTTTTTTTGTTTTTTGACAGTTCCAAATTTGTGAAGTTAGCAGCCTAACAGCCTAGTAGTCTAAAGAAAACTAAGGATAATACAAACATGAAAAACGTCGGAAATGAATCGGTAGCACATACTTAGACCATTCCACGTTTTATTGCAGTATCGCGATCTTTATTTTTTAAATATTGAACTTTTTTTGACACTTCGTAATTTGTGAAGTTAGCAGCCTGGCAGCCTAGCAGCCTGAAGAAAACTTAGGATAATATAAACATAAAAACTGTCCGAAATGAATCGTTAGCACATATTAAGACCATTCCACGTTTTATTTCAGTATCACGATCTTTATTTTTTTAAATATTGAATTTTTTTTTTACCCTTCGAAATTTGTGAAGTTAGCAGCCTAACAGCCTGTCAGCCTAGCAGTATAGCAGCCTAAAGAAAAGTAAGGAGAATAAATCATGAAAACCGTCGGAAATGAATCGGTAGCACATACTTAGATCATTTCACGTCTATTTCAGTATCGCGATCTTTATTTAAAAAAACAAAGAACTTTATTATTTTTTTTTCATTCTGACGCTTCGAGAGTTGAGGGATTAAACATGTTTTCAAGTTATGTAGGAAGTAGTCTTAGTCTTAGAACATTTTCTCGGCCAATAATGTCGCTGTCCATGGACAATAAGCGACGTCATGTGAGTTATTTATGATATGCTATTTTGTATGGATATGTTTATAATGAAGTTGACGATGTTTAACGCATATTTATTTTAGGTCTGTAAAAATAAAAATGTGTTGAAATGTAAAGAGATACACAATGCATATGTTTAAACGAACACATAAATGAACATAAAGATAATCTGAACTTAAAAACAATACCCATTTGATCCATGGTTGCCACATCCTGACCTATTATACGACACATCAAAATAATGGAGCGGCGTTGTATGCCTCTACAATTGTTATGCTGATAATTGCACATCATATTATGTATAATTTTCATTTTCCTCGATAAATGTTACGCACGTAAGTGCGTTACGGAGCTAAAAGAGAAAAAAAGCAATAAAGAGAAACAACAACAACAACAACAAAAAAAACGCACGCAATAACATTCTCCTATTTATTAAATAAACGTTGTTTTCATGGATCTATTTAAGATATGTAAAAGGTGATTGCTCCATATATGAATATGTGATTCCTTTAGTCTGACTCCAGTTTATAGACTTATTCGTCACCGTTTTCCGGTATGTTACGGGTTTACCTCTGAGGAATTACATAACAATGTTAAATGATATTTCTATTTTCTATCATTATTTCGCCGTGTAAGGTGAAAAAACTTGACGTGTTTGAAAATTATCAATGTTTCCTTAACATTTATTGCAAATTTTAATAAAAAGTGAATTCTTTATAATGAAATTCAATGAAATTAAAACAGTCGTAGTGGCATCTTCCATAATAAATAACGAAAGCTGTTTTGTGATTAAACTTGTGTATTTACTTTATTTTTGTATGGAATTATTCCTACAATGATATTTTATTATTTTCTTACATAGTAGTATTTGTTAATTCAACGAAGAATTCGTTATTACACTCCATTAGCGGAATTTCCCACAGCTATGTAAAGAAAGTACCGGAAAACGGCGTTTAGCTAGGTTTTCGAATTCGTGAATGTTTGCCGTTAAAGAAATTTGATTTAAACTTAATGTCAGAAAATTTCTATAGGCTATTTCGAAATGCATTTCTTTTATTATTTATGCTATTTTGCAATCAAACTTCACATCTTCGTCTACATATGAAGATGCCTAAATAAACAAAAAGTTCAATATTTAAAAAATAAAGAAAACATGAAATAAAACGTGGAATGGTCTAAGTATGTCCTACCGATTCATTTCCGACGGTTTTCATGTTTGTCTTATCCTTAGTTTTCTTTAGGCTGCCAGGCTGAAAGGCGGTCAGGCTGCTAAGCTGCTAACTTTACAAATTTCGAAGTGTTAAAATAAAAAAAAACAAAGTTCAATATTTAACAAGCAATTATCATAGTATTGCAAGCAATCCATAAGTCCCCTACCGGTTAGAATCCCAGCAACATTCTGATTTCAATTTTACCAGTGAACGAATGACATGAATGAACTTAAATCTTTTGAGTTCTAAGTTTGTCTATTTCACAGTAATGTGTTAAGTTTCCTTGCCTAGTAAGGAAATTATGTTTATACAACCTTGTCATATTATTATGATTTTAAAGTAAATCCTATAAGGAATGAAGAAGTTGGAGTAAAAAATACCAATTTCTCGAAAAAAAACCTAAGTTCAAGGGGAACATTATTCTGGAAATAGTCTTGCTAGAGTATTTAACTTTCTCAAAAATGTTGAGTGATAATAAGAAACATATATATGAAGTTTGAAGTAGATACATATTAATTAGGAAATAAAGAAGTTATTTAAAACAGACAACATTTTTTTCATAAAAATTATAAGTTCAAGGGTGGTAATACTGATAATTTTTGTGCTAGAGATGTAAACCTTGTCACATATGATGTGGTTGATAAGCAGAAACTTATATTTAAAGTTTGGAGTAAACACCTTAAGAAATAAAGAATTTATAGTAAAAAAGCTGAAAAATTTAAATCAGAAATCTTGAAATTCAGGCTATTTGTTGCCATAGCAACCAGAATTTTCAACATAGGAAGAAAAAAAAGATGTGCATAATCTCCATACTGCCATCTATCTATACATTAAGTTTCATAAAAAATATTTTCAGTACTTTTTGTGTTATCGCGGGATCCAGTTTTGTGGACGGACGAACTATGGGACTGACAGACAGACAGACAAATAGACGGACAGACGACTGGAGGGTAAACCTAAAGTCCATCCGGTTAAACCGGTAGGGGACTAAAAAAAATAAAGATCGCGATACTGAAATAAAACGTGGAATTGTCTAAGTATGTGCTACCGATCCATTTCTGACGGTTTTCATGTTTGGATTATCCTTAGTTTTCTTTAGGCTGCCAGGCTGCTAGGCTGCTAACTTCACAAATTTCGAAGTGTCAAAAGACAAAATAAAACAAAGTTAAGTATTAAAAAAAATAAAGATCGCGATACTGAAATAAGACATGGAATGGTCTAAGTATGTGCTACCGATTCATTTCTGACGGTTTTCGTGTTTGTACTATCCTGCTAGGAAGCGTCAGAATGACAAAATCATGTTAAGATAAATTTCAACATCTTAAGAAAATAAAGATCACGATATTGAAACAATGATTGTACTGAGTCGCTCACCAGAGACAACTGTTTTTCAGTGTTATTTTTCAAATGAACTTGCTGAAAGGCCAGTCCAGCTCAACTTTTACTTGCCCTTCTAGTTATTATTGAAATATTTTGCCCTAATACTTTGGAAAGGCTTTGTTAAGAATATCTATGTTGCAAGTGTGTTCCCATGAGACTATATAGAATAAAATAATGGAGAATAAATGACCACTACAGCAGGGTTAATTTTGATGGAACATTTTTTTCTTTATAAAATAGATAAATACAGAATCCCTAAAGAAAGTCCAACACGGCAAAATTGAAAATGTTGCAGGCTCGGTTTGCTTGAGCCTGTTCATGGACGGTACTGGAAAGTGCAAGTTACCGTCCACGCCCCCTAGCACCGGCTTAGGCAGATTTCAACATTTAAACATGAAAAAGTAAAATTTTGAATTTAGAAACATCCGCAGATGTGTTCATACGGCGGTTATCATGGAACCTTCAATGTGACACTTCCGTGCTATTCCATGAAAAGCGGTGTATGGTCCCCAAGTAATAAAAAGCGTGTGCCGCAAACGAGAAAACAATGGGCGGAACTAAATAAAATGGAATTTTGAAAGGGGATCAGAGGTTATGAAGCCGGCGTATCACAGATAAGACGTCAAAAGACAAATTTAAAAAGCAGGCCACATATCCTAAGGGTGATTCAACATTATTCAAGTAGGAATATTGGAACCACCCAACTAGAAAATGCCGAAAATGATAAACTTAAAATACCACAAGCACAACAATAATGTCGTGCTGAACGATCTTCAAGGATCGAAAATATAACATCATTGATTAAATGTACGGGGAGACTTTTTGCAGCCGCCACACGGCACAAATAACACGGATGTGATCATAAAATAGATAAATACAGAATCCCTATAGAAAGACCAACAAGGCAAATTTAAAAATGTTGCAGGCTCGGTTTGATTGAGCCTGTTCATGGACGGTACTGGAAAGTGCAAGTTACCGTCCACGCCCCCTAGCACCGGCTTAAGCAGAATTCAATATTTAAACATGAAAGAGTAAAATTTTGAATTTAGAAACATCCGCTGATGCAACAAACTTTTGTGAATGAATACACAAAATGTCACATGCAAAATATGTAAGGTGTTTACAGTTTTGGACAACAAACTTTTTATACATCCTATATGGTAGCATAACTGTACTTCAAAAATTATGACAAAAGGCCAAACAAGGTAAAAATTATCAAAAGAAGGCCAGATGATAACAAAATTCAATTCAGCATCAGAAATTACACCCCTTGTCCAAATTTCAAATATTAATGTCACAAAACAAAAAGCTAGGTCAAGCGATATCAAAAATATCAAAAGTAGGTAAGCTGATATCAAAATTCCATTCGGCATCAGAAATTACACCCCAGTCCAAATTTAAAGTTTGTATGTCAAAAAACAAGAAAATAGGTCAAATGGTGTCAAATATATCATAAATAGGTCAGCTGATATAAAAATTCAATTCAACATCAAAAATTACACCCTTAGTCCAAATTTCAAGATTGTCCAAAAAAAACAAGGAAGTACATGTAGGTAAAATATCAAAAATAGATCAGATCAGATTATATCAAAATTCCATGTCTGTATGTCAAAATGCAAGCAGGTATATCAACTGATATCAATTATATCAAAAGTTGGTCAGCTGATATCATAATTCAATATGACATAAAAGAAAATGAAGAAATAAAGTAGGTCATGCGATATCAAAAAATATGAAAAGTAGGCTAGTGGATATTAAAATTCAATTCAGGATCAGAAATTAAACCCATTGTCCAAATTTCAAGTAGGTACATCAAAAAACAAGAAACAATGTCAAACGATATCATTAATATCAAAAGTAATCAGTTACTATCTTAATTCAATTTGCATCAGAAATTACATTCCTGGTCTAAATTTCAAGTTTGTACATCAAAAACCTTCAAAAAATTAGGAGGTATCTTTCAAAAGCAGCTCAACTGATACCAAAATTCAATTATGCACATGAAACATAAGGCAAATTTTATTGAAATGTGCTTTGTCCAAGTTTGAATCCAATTCAACAAAAATTGACAAAAAGCTAAACAATTTTTAACAAAATTCAATAAAAAATAGGGCATTTTTGTAAGTTACAGGAAAAAAAATCTTTCTTTTGGCCTTATTTTATTTCCTGTGGGACAATTCTCTACTGAGTACATTGACCTAAAATGAACCTGCAGAAAGATGAACAGGATGATGCAATCAATGGCAGTCAGAATTCTAGAGCAAGTTATTTGTCGATTTTATTTTATTGTTACCTAGCAAACAAGATTGCGTACACAACACTAAATTATAAGCTTACAAGAATGCATCCACAACAAATTATAGTACCACAGATATCGTTTGCCATAGTGAGTTTTGGGGTCAGGATCTTATTTAAGCTTGTCAAATAAAAACAATGTGCAGATATGTTTTCTGCTCAGATACAAAGCACATAGTGTAATTATTGATTCAATGTAAAAAGTATTCTTAATTCACAAAAAAATAAGCATTTACTTTATTAAATAGCTGTATACTGTCTTTCCAACTAGTATTTCTGAAAATATTTACAATTTAAAATCATCATTAGTGACAGGGTGTTGGTAAGTTTTATGTATATGTTAGTGTTTTTTCATGCAGTTCTACAGAAAGGCAATGATAGTGACATGAGAATGTTTCTAATTTCTGTAGAACAACTACAGATAAATACTAACATATTTAGTGTCCAGATTTATTTGTCATCCTATGAAAATGCTGCATTTCTGAAACATTTTGTGTGTTATTTTCATAGAAGAACAAACGTTGTTACTATAACAAAATATGTTCATAGTAGCCTTCTTCCGCGCCGAAGCGCGGCGCCCTTATGGAATGAAATCAGATTTTGTGAAAGGGAGACAGCAACTTCTCGAGCCTTTTAGTCGGTCATAATAAAAGCCGATCATTCCGATCGGTATGAGGGTGCTTGATTATTAATTAAGAATGAAATGTTGCGATATGTTACAATGAATAGCGAACTGGAGAATTTCGCAATGCAAACATTTTCAAATGAAATAACCTTTTCCGTCAATAAATCGCGCTCTTCGGGTTTTTTTAATTTATCATTTTGTAGTACACAGTGGGTTATCATGGTATGTTATTGTTGTACATGTATCCTAGAATGATCAGTTGATGACCTAAATATTCCAAAAATCTATTTATAGATATATCTTTTTATCACTCCTATCGGTAATTACCGGTCTCTCCCGGTCTATTTTGACCCAATCTCAACTACTCGGCCCTTTCCGTCCGTCTTCGGATAAGGACCTCGAACACAATAGTATAAATACACAGAACGGATGCGGTATTCCGGTCTAACCTACGCTAAGAAACTAAACATGTGAACAAATAGTAATTTAATGCTGGGAGTTGTTGACAAGTTTATTTCCAATATATGTAGTAAAAGTCCACCTTAAATAAGTGAATTCATAGGTACAAAAGCAAACAATACATTATTTATATATTTACTATTATGGCTGTAGAAACCGAAAGTACAAAAAACCAACCTGTTGACATTTAGTCGGATTTGTTTAAAATTGAACATCAGGGGGCACATTTAAATTGCAAATTGTTGTCAGACATATTTTCAAACATAAGAGTACCGGAACTGACATTAGATGTCAAATATATACATTCGTTTTACATTATCTCTGTTTCTGTTTACATTTGTAAACCACGTGGTAGAACTACTTTCAATCCGTATTGTTTCCGAGGTTAATATTATAGAAAATAGCCGAGGCAGTTCCGAATGTATTTTGACCGGGATTTACTAGTGACCGGCGAATAGTACCACACGTTTATTGTCCGGTCTCTCCCGGTTTTGGAGTAGATGTTTGATATCGTTACAATTAGAAAAAAAACAACAACATTAGCATGTTTCATTTTATCTATATGAGATAAAAACAAATAAATATGTACACACATTTTATTTAATTTGTTATCCGTGTTTAGTAAAGATGCCGAGGAATAATTCAAAGTTACAAATTAGATTTTATGAATTATTCAATTGATTGATAATTTAAAAAATGATAAAGAAAAATACAAATGTACATGTACATGGCTTAAGGCCAAAATAAAAAATATGTCTGGTTCAGGGAACCCGACCGACCCTATTTTTTTACCGCCGACCCTAAACTTTTTTTTTTATTTTCGGTACGAAAATTTTTGGGTACGAAAATTACAAATGTGAAAATTTTGTTTTACGATGCCTGTTCAA
Organism: Ruditapes philippinarum; assembly: GCF_026571515.1. Lineage (NCBI taxonomy): Eukaryota > Metazoa > Mollusca > Bivalvia > Venerida > Veneridae > Ruditapes > Ruditapes philippinarum. The sequence continues at coordinate 60,244 of NW_026863028.1, forward strand.
ATAGCAGATGAGTAACAATCTTAAAATAATCAAAAAATATTTAATCTTATATGATCAAAATCAACAACAAGTAGAATTGTGAATGTTTCTGCAGGAAACAGACAAATTTTCAATTGTCACATATTTTCGCGATGCCGTTTTTTATAATTAAAAAAATCGTAACCAAAAGGGAGATATGTTTTGTTAAAATGTGTGTAATAACACTTAAAATATAGTTAAGGAATTAAATTAACTATTAGTTGAGATGGAGCCATTACTAGTATGTGTTTGTAACATACAATGAATATTTTCTTTTTTAAGGTAGGGGGGTGTAAGGTCTGATGATGTATGTTTTTTAAATTATATTTCAAATCTTTTCAATCATTTTTATTGTACAGTGTTTTCCATTTGGGACATATTACCATTTTCCTGAATAAGCTTTTTGTCTGTTCAAACTCTGACTCCCCAACCCCTTACTCTGCTATACATCATATTTGTCAACTGCATATAAGTGCAGCAAAGATGGCTCAACATATTCAATGTGATCTGGAACTCCTACTTTTTTGTGCTTGAAAGTCTCAAGACTCCTTAATTCTTTGTGAGAACCCTGCAACTGTTGGTACCAGTTGCACATATAGACTTGCAGAAGACCATTATTAATTTGAATATGTTTAATATTAAAATTATATATACAGTAGCTGTGTTATTTTGGTCCCCGGAATAGTGCATGTCAGATGCTCTAAGCTTATAATACAGCATTATTATTAATGTTACAGAGGTGACCCTTGATCTTTTAATTGTCAGACCTGTCAGATGCAGGTCAGCATAGTACAACAGGTGATTCAAAGGGAAAGGGTACACAATAAGCAGAATAGAAAGCAAATTAGTATGAATACAGGTTCTACATTGTTAAATGACTACAGTACATACAAGAAATAAACAACACAATATCACATGCTGATTGTTTATTACAAAATGATGTTTGCATTGATTGATTACAATCTTTGTTTAAGTATGTTAAGCAAGCAACACATCTATATATGGAAAATAAGACATTCTCTCAACAAAAAACAAAACAAAAAAAAAAAAAAAATCCCTACCCTCCTAATTTTGTGGACCAATGTTTCCTGAACCAGACATATTTTTTATTTGGCCTAAGAATTAACAATATTATATATTGAAAGATAAACCATAATTTACTGACTTTTTCCAGTTAAGCTTTGACTTATAATCGTCGGTCAATATGACAATTGAATTCTTAAAATTTATTTTACAATTTTAATAAAAAAGAGTAGTAAAAACTCAGTATTAAAATAGCACATAAAACACAAAAAAAGAAAAGAAAACAATATTCATAGAGTTTGTATTTTTTTTATTAAAATTAATAGATATTACAATTATTGTATTATAAGCAATTATGCTCAACATGATCAACATGGTAATATAACCAGTGTCATATTTTTACTAACTTAAAGTGTGAACAGATACCTTAAGAGGGGGTCTTCGCTAATAGCGATAATATAATAAGGGACAATTACAAAGGTGTGGTACGTGTTGATCATGCGTTACACATATGGATTATAAATGATTGCATACATGTATATCCGTTGCTATTAATAACCACGATCATAAAGAAATAACAAGTAATATTCTAATCTCTAGCATGCCAATCAAAGTTCATAATGAACAATGTCTTTCGTCCGCTCATTCATAAGTGATATACATTTCTGGTAGTTTATAAGAATATCTTGTCATCATATGTGTACTAGTTCATCTTCACTTGCTGCATTTCTTGCTTGGACGCCCTTTGATGCTTTGCATCAATGCTTTTCTTGTAGTGTATCATAGAACCACCTCAATAAAAATAGACATGTAGTGATGTAATTAAGTGAATATGAATGAAACCAAATAAAGCTTGTTACTTAGTCCTTATAATGTGCTCAAGTTATTTCATAAACATCATTTGTTTGATAAACATGAAGGTATTGTCCTTAAAATGTTCTGTTATAATATGAAGTAAATCCTTTCAATTATAGCAAAGTTACAGCTAAAAAAATGAAAATCTCAATAATTTGACCTTCAAAGTCAAGGTCATTTATGAGTGAAGGTCAAGGTCTATCTGGTTATTTTAAAAGCTATCCTTGAAGATTATTATGTTCAAGTTTGAAGACAATCCATTCAAAAATAACAACGTTACAGTCAATAATAGTAAGAACAAGCAAAATTTGGACTTTTGACCTTGAAAGTCAAGGTCATTTATGGGTGAAGGTCAAGGTTGGTGTAGTCTACTGAAAGGTCTTGAAGACAATACACCAAGAACTAAAAAAATTAAGATCCAGGTACAAGTTTGCGGACGGAAACGCCGCCAGAATTATCACAATACCTCTACTTTTTTCTTTTTCTTTTAAAAGGCCAGCTAAAAAGCGCGTGTGCCCAAAACGAGAAAACAATGGGCTCATCTAAATAAAGTGGAATTTTGAGAGTTGGCCAGAGGTTGTGAATCTGCATACCACAGATAATACATCAAAAGACAAATTCAAAAAGCATGCCACATATCCTAGGGATGATTAAACAGTATTTAAGTGAGGAATACTGGAACCACCAAATAAGTAAACAGTCAAATAGAAAGGACTAAAAGACCACAAGCACAACAACAGCTGAACGATCTCTAAGGATCGGAAACATAACATCCCTGGGCGATTTTTTACAGCCTCCACACGGCAAAACATCTCTGATGTGGCGATAAAATAGAGAGAAATAAAGAATCCAGGATATAAAGAATCCCTGAAGAACGCTCAAAACTATAAAATTGAAAATGTTGCAGGTTCGGTTTGATTATACTAGTTCATGGACGGTAATAGAATGTGCAAGTTAACGTAAACACCCCCTAGCACCGGCTTTAGCAGTATCCAACATTTAACTTGAACGTATAATTTGAAATTTTAAAACATCCGCAGATGTGTTCATATGGCCGTTATCATGGAATCTTTATTGTGGCAAGTGAGTGACATTCAACGAAAAGTGGCATATGGTCCCCAAGTTAAAAAGTGCGTTTGTCCTAAACGAGAAAACAATTGACGGAACTGAATAAAATAGAATTTTGAAAGGGGATCAGAGGTTATGAAGCCTGCATATCATAGATAATACGTCAAAATACAAAAGAACGATCAGAAATATAATAGTGAGTATGGGAAGGCGCTGCAAAGCGGTCATTGATAGTCAGGTGTCACATACACGGTTTTAAATCTAAAACTGTAAATAAAAAAAGAAAACAATTTAACAAAGTTAAAAAAACACGCAGCATATTCTGAAATAGTCGAAGAGGGATGGGGGTGTTAGCCTTTTCTTTAGTACAAAATCAGTGTAAGACTCATTATTAGGTTAATAGTGTTAAATTTTCTTCACCTGAATTGATAAAACAGAAAATCAACATTTAAAACCTTTTGCACGGTCTTATCCTAAAAAAACTCAAACATATGGTGCTTAGCAAACTTGAGTAGTATATGCTATTGGAAAGGGAAGATTTTACGGGAAGAGGGTTTTCTTCTGGGGTATTTATGTAACCAGTTCGTGGTCTTGGTATTTCTGTTTATTTTACCTTTTCGCATTTTATTTTGACAAAGTTGTATATTACTTCCCTTTGATTGTTAATTTGAACGATTATTATTCAAGCATTTGGTTTCCCGCTGTTTTTAAATATAATTGCTGTCATGTGACATTGTGATCACTCTAAGGTCAAATTTTTATGGTGACAAGTTGATTATCTATTTATTTCATTATTAACATTTATCTCTCTTTTAATTAACTGTTAATCCTAGGCATTGAGGATTGAGGTTAGAACTTTGGTTGTCTTTTGCTTCAGATTTGCATCTTTTGGGTCACAAATGAGCAATGCTTTATTTGAATGAAGTCATTATTTGAGTTTACATGTACATTTGACATGTACATTGTAATCAAGATTGCTGCCTATATAATTAATAATTTTGTAATTGGTGCGACCACTATTTACTATCCTTTATGTTATTTAACCATTTACAATTAAAGCACTGTGCGAGCCAGAAGAACAGATGAAAAGAGGATATTGTAATAGTTGTTTGTATAAATGTATATATGAAGATCTGATCCACAAGTTGTAAATATGTTATTCTCTACATTGTTTTAGGTTATTATTATGATTATTCTTACATGTATGATATCTGAATCTTTATTTATTGCAATATGCTTATTTACAGGGCTTTAAAGTATATACAGAATAGAATGAAATCAGAATTTGTTGTATTTGAACCCAGGTCTACCGAGTTATTGCTGGCTGGGGCCAATTAGGTCCATTCTTACTATTAGGGCTGGAGCCCACCTGGTCACATTTATATTTCACAAAATGTGGCTTGGCATTATTTTCGGGGTCCTGTCTGAATATATATGTATTGTGGAATGAATAACATTTACTATAAAAAGGGCATCTTCCCCGGACGTTTGCCTCCTTTAATTAAACATAGTCGGAAACTCTCCCGGGGGATTGCCTTTTGACAATATATGATCTCGATCTCGATATAGGTACTTTCATATGTAAAAACATACATTCCATTAAATCTTTTAAAAAGATACTTACCCAAAAAGTATTCCAAGCCCAATTTTCTTAATTATGCATACCCCCAAAGAAATCCCTCTTCCTGGAAAAACTTCCCTTATAGAAATATTTAAAATATTGAAATAGTTTTGCTATTTCTATATATAACCGGATGAAATAACCAGATTATATATAAGGAAACGATAATTTCATTTTGTATGTTTATATATGCTATTGAAAAGGGAAGATTTCCCGGGAATAGGGTCTTTTCGGGGGCCTTTATATGTTATAAAATGGGAATTGACATTGTTTTGGGGGTAGTGTCTGAAAATACTTACTTACGGAATGAACATATTCAATACAACAAGGCAACTTCCCCGGGAAGTTGGCATACGCTTGTTTAACTGCCCTTACTATGTTATATGCCTTGTGCCCTGTATTGTTTTTTTTGGGGGTCCTCCTTGGCACCTTACCAGTGGTTATTGTTGCTGGGTCGTGGGTTGCGTTCATTGGATGCCGCCTTTTCTTGTTTACTATATTTCACGTATTTTAATACAATCATTTTCAATAAGCTTCCTTGATCGTTCTGGTTTTTAATTCATAGTATTATCAGTGACTAAAAATTTTAATTCACATAATTTATCCCTTTTGTGGCACACGAAACAAAAATGACTTTCCCACTTATCCACGCGTAATATTCTTTTTAAAATCCCAAACACATTATTTATACTTGTACGTTTACACATTATAATTATTATACATGTAAAACTTCGTAAGTTGTGGAAGAAACACAGCAATATCTTAATTTTATGTTAGCGTGAAACAAGCCTTTAAAGAACGTAGCCAAAACCAATTTAACCACCAAACACATAGTCCAGCTTTTTTTTCTTGACGTGTTTGAATGGAAATAGATATTGATTCTAAGTGCATTATAATAATGCACGGTTTTTCGTTTAATGCTTTGTAATTAATCAGAGTTTATACCTATTTCCTAAACATAGTGTAACAGCGCGCTAACGATAACGATGCTCAAGATAGTCAATCATGATTATCCCTGACCATCCCAAAAAAATGAAGCCATCATTTTTTCCTGCTGATAGCTCCCTCTTGAATTTCTTCGTCGGGGGTGAGCCAGGGTGCTTCTACTGCATGCTCTGTTTTTTGGATTCTGGATCGAAGTGATGGACCCATGTTTCATCCTGAGTTACGAGCCAGTAGATAAAATCAGGTTCATTCTCGTAGCGAGACAAAAATATCTTGTTTCTGGTTGTCAGTCAACTGTCTGGGGATCCATCTAGCGGAAACCTTTGACATGCCATAGACATCAGTCAGAATTGCCTGAACTGAACCAAAGTTTATACCCACTTCCCTAGCAATGCTTCGCAGGTCTCGCCTTCTGATTTCAACTTTCTCCATTTGGTCTAAATAACAAACCATTCTACTGATCAAAGTGTGTTTTATGTTATATAATCTGTGTAAAACCGCGTGTAACTCAGTCAGTAATCTTCAATATCAATATCTTCAAAGATATTGGTATCGACGTAGCGTGGGTAAATGTCACTGTAGGGGCTAGAAGTATATCGAGAACTTTTTGATCATTCCTCGTACATGAGGGATAATGAAAAAATGCAACATACTTCACGCACACAAAATTTGACACTTAAACGGCTGGAATCAATAATCCTGAAGGACCAGAAATATATAAAATATGATAAACAAGATAAACAAGGAAAGGCGGCCCTACACAGCGGCAAGGACCCCAGGAGGACCCCAAACAAAAACAGGACAGGCGCAATGCAGAGCACGCACAGGCTAATCACTAAAATGATACATGAAAATGCATTATAAAAAATGTGAGCTACCTTGTCAATAATTATGATATTAAATTTTGCATGCGTCTTAAGTAATAAAATACATTTATACATGTAGGATTATACGTCATTCAGCTTAAACCGTGTGACGTAGCAGTTTTGAATGACGTCGTCACTAACGCGAAACAAAACCAATAATGTTCAATTGCATTATAAATCTAGTTTTCTTTGTCCAAAAATAATAAAATTTAACTTGAATGATTCAGAAAAGAATGCATTTTGAGAATCGTTGAAAAAAAAGTAAAATGTCAAATTTGACCACTATGTTGGAAATGTCGGGCCATGGTTCAATATTTTTTGGGATTAGATTTGTAACAAACTTTATGCGAATATCCTAATTGTTTTAATAAAATGAAGACGTGTCAATATTGCATATTAAGGGTCTATACATAAAACTACTTTTTGCACAGCAAAGGTGATTAGTTCTTTTGCAAAAAAAAGATAAATAAGAGTGAAAATCATTCAGATGGATGAAAGTTAAAGATTTTATTATTTAATAAGTAAAATATCGATGAATACCACTAGGAATTACGAGAACGTGTAAATTTAGGGGACATAGCGTTTAACGATCACCACCAGAGTAAACATAAATTGTAAGCTTATAAGAAATTATACAATATATTATAATCATGTTATTCTGAAGAATCAAAATCAGAAAAAATTGAACATTTATTTCATTTTTTTACATCTAGATTCATATGCAAAATAAAGATCTTGTCTGCAACTTGGTGGCGTTTGTAGCACAATGGAAGGGAGTTAAGTGTATAGAATGTCTTTAAAATGAATATATTTGGAATGAAACTATTTTACCTTGTTTATTATTTCTAAGTTAGTAAAATTCTTTATCTTACATTCTTTTTAAATTGTGTAGAATAGTTTGGGCCCTATTAATCAGGTCTTTGCAGCGAACCATTGCCAACATCTATCATCACACACCGAGCTCAACTTTTGTTTATTTGACCGTAAAAAAGAATGACCGTAAAAAGGAATACATGTATTTACAAAATATATCACTACAGAAAGTTGTTTCTCCTGTTTTATTTTATTGAGTATAGAAATAAAAAGCATACCCCTGCAAACAATGACATACATTCTTTATTATATGTAGACTCATCTATACTATACATCTATACAAATATGCAATGAGAACAATGTATAGCCATATAAAATATGATAAACAATATCAACATCAACAAGGAAAGGCGACATTCAATGAACGCAACCCCCACACGACCCGAAAACAGGACAAGGCTCAAGGCAGAGCACGGACAGGCTTATCACTAAAATGATACGTAAGAAGAAATAATTTGTAACTGATAAGGAATTCAAAGAAAACAAATAAATGATTGAATAATAAGACACGTCATATCCCAATTCTTTTATTTTAAACGACTTTAGATAACGAGTTGACGAGGCTATTATTACAAACATGCTTTTATGCGCGTGGGGCATTTAACTTCGAAATAAAGTAATTTAAATATTTCGAATGGAAATTGAAAGAGTAAAGTGAAGAAGAAAAACTGTTAAAGACAATATTTATTGTCTTCAACATTGATATAATACGCAATAAAAAATAGTTTAAGTGACCTAAATGATTGGGAGATACATGTACTAAAATTTAGCTGTGAATACGATAACTTTTCGTTACACTAAAACATTTAAGCTAATGTGTTTGTATTTAAGTCATATAGATCATTTTGAAGCATATTTTCCTTGATTTTATCTCATTTTAAGTGAAACAAAAGAAAAATAACAAAGAAAAAACTTGCTAAATAAGGACATAAAACCCATCTTTATTACAATAGAGACACCTTTTTCTAATAGTAAATAACTTTTGAACTATTTAAACAATGAATACGTTAGATGAGGTCCAATTTCTCTTACATTCAATACAAGTACTTTATGTTATTTTCATAACTACAGATCTAGATAAAGACAATAATAGTACAACTAGCTAAGACATCCCTAAGATAACTAGATATAGCACTAGATATATATTTGACATAAGTCTCTGGCGGCCCTTTGGCCAAAGACCTTCACTCGGCGTACACTCAAAATAAACTGAGAAAAGCCCCTGCATTTACGTGATAAAACTGGCAACATTGTCACAGTTTGCTAAAATATCTGCTCCATCGCTCGTAGAGATGAATTACCTACAACATTCTTGTGTCTAATGGTCAATCTTTAAATTCTGAACCATCCATTCGGAGTTGTTGTTTTTTTTGTCAAAATAATAAATTAAGCAGCAAACAATGACCTGGTCATGCTGGTCCGGATCTATATTTGTGTTGCAGTTCTTGTCTCTGCTATAACTCTGATAAGCTACACAATTTAATCAATGCTGTAGTCAAATCTTGTCAACAACTATATACAAAAATTAAGAAAATGTGTAAGATAACTGCTTATCAAATTTACTTATCGATTTAATGTTTTATGATCTACAAAATTGTGTATCATACTGTTCGATTAGAAGGATAATTGTGCTAAGATATCTTATTATAACATATAACATCCAAAATTAAAACAATCACTGCACTAAAATACTTGTAGTTAACTAAAAAGTAAATAAGATAATGTTCACAGAGTCATCAGTCTGGAAGCTGCACAAACACACGAAACTATTCGCATACATTCAGGGCATTCTCATTTATAAGACTCTTCATTGAGCTTTAAGTCAGGTAAAGATGGTGTAGAAGTAGTATTGCGGGCAACTCTGTCATTATTATTACTAAATTATAAGAGTAATCATCATCTCTTTTTTTTTTTGAAAATAGATTTTTTCTATCTGGTCCGGTCTTTTATGGTTTTAATATTCTAAGGATTTCTTTGTCTGTCTTACTACATATATGGCAGAAGAAATCTAATGGATTATTTTCTCTAATTTTAGGGAAAATCTTCTTAAGGTAGAATTTTACAACATCTTTACCCGATTTCAAGCTATATAACTTTTTGATCAGCTTTGCACCTTCCATTAGGGGAAATGTATAAAGAGAGTATATCGATTCTTCGGCTAATTCTTTAAATGCGGTATCATTAACACCGGCTTCTGCTTCATCAGACATTTGGATAAGCTCTGGGCATTCTAAGAAAGCATGTTCACCGGCTTGAAGACAGTTGTCAATGTCTATAAGTACATTTTCCCTTTCAGTATATGACAACTTATATTTCAGCAAGTTTCTACCTGGTATCATGTAATTCGGAAGCTGTCCTTCATCAACACATTTTCTCAAAAATATAAGTCCGTCTGTTATCCGATCTAAAAGTTTACCTTGCTCAAACTCACAGTTTTGTGTTTTTTCTGACACCCAGAAGACAACATTCTTTATCATATATGATGACATGTTATCGCAGGATTTCCTAAACACGTTTTTAGACAGCATTTTAAGAGCACCATAAACTTTAAGCTGGACATCATTAAATGAATGAGCAAGAACAAGCTCTGCGAGAACTAAACTAATCCTCCATTGTAATACTTCGTCTGCTGTTTCTCCAACAGGTACAACGAGAACATCTACCCCTTTCACTTGTTCCACAATTTCTGAACTCGGCCAATCATGCTCCCTTTTACGATCACACCACTCTTGAATGATAGTCGGGTGTACACATTTAAAACAAAGCACGTTGTCAATTTTAAAGGCGTATTTAGAGAAAGGAACTCGGCATTCGTATGGTTTAGAAGGTCCATCGTCAACATCGTAAATGACACTTTGAGCTAACCACCCAGTCCTTTTTAAATGCTGCATAGCCGATGTTAAGATTTTATCATTGCGTAGAAACGCTTCTCCATTTTCAATGTGTATAGCAGTTTCCATGTTTTGTAGAAATGCAAAGTTTTTAGCTTCAGAAGTTGTTTGTGATTGTTTCGATATTAATTTTAATCTACAATAGCCGTTCGAAGTATTTTGAAAATCAAGCCGAAATTCTGCAGCATATCGAACGTGGGTACTGGGAGTTGGATATGCTGCATAACACATTACTGAACGCTGTATAAAAAGTCTGTCTAAATCACAATCAAAGTAACGACCTATACCTTCTCCACGACTTCCAGCAATGACTAAGTCAATGTCTTCATTTGTTTTCTTCGTGTAAAACAAACTTGCCATTTTGCCAGCATTATCCATAATTTGTATCCGTTTGTTGGCAGACGGTCGTGAATATCCACATTTGTCCAACGCATCAAACGTGTGCTTTATAGACATATTCAAAGCTGCCATTACCTGAATCGTCGCTTGAGAAATGAAATATAAATGAATTTGAATTCATGTTATGTCAGAAACATATCTATATATATATATACATAATATCGCTGATAATATATACATGTATAATCATGGTAAATGTAAGGCAAAGTATTATTTAATTTTTCCTCTTTATTTTATGATAGTTATTTACGATAATAAATCAATATATCTGTCTAAATGTTTGTTGTTATTTTTGTCCACGACAAATATGTACAAGGGGTATCCAAAAATACGTTTACTTTCTTTATATTGAAAAGTCATTTTGAGAAATTTATTTGAAATCTATACACAACCTCACTACTTCAAAGGATTAGTTTTTTTCTAGTTTGTAGAAGAAAATGATAAATAAATTAGATTGCATGTTCAAAGCCGTTTACATCATATAAAGAAATTGCATCAAAGGAACTTTATACCAGCTGCCGGTAAGACCGAGGGTAACTGTTTACGGCGGTAACAATGCTCTGCCGAGTTTCCTTTTAACAGTAACATTTTGGACATATTACATATTCATCAAAATTTGGAAAGAAATTTTGTTATATAAATTCTTATACATGTAATTGCGTATGAATTTTGAACTTCATTTAAAACGGAAAAAAGACGCCATCGTAAGAACGCAATTCATTCATAAAAGGCGCTCGAGGATGACGTCATTTAAAGCAAGCGACTAATCTTATACGGAGAGTCTCAGACAGGTTTGTCTTGCTTCGGTATAAATAACAGATAGATATTCTAGTCTGAAAAGAAAAACTTTAAACGACAATGGCACACTCTGACGTCAACGTGAAAATAATGTAAATAAGCAATATCTGTATCAAACTACTATATAACATTCACTGGTCTCCACATACCATTTGTGGCGTCGATTCCAGCACATATTCGTTTAATTCCTACTTACATACACAATTTAATGATCGGGAGATTTTTCATTCTCAATACATTATCTGTCATTATGTACTTCGTAGCAATAGTGGAGTTTTTTATGAAGTGATATCTACATAAATAAATTGATATGATGTTACTTTGACCCCATTTAACAAATGTACCGCTTTTAGCGGGTTTCTTACTATTTCTTTATTTGCAATAATTGTAAAAGCAAAAATGCGGCTACATATTTTAGCGTGCAACGAGTACCGTTTATTCGAAATGAATTAAAAATAATTATTTATGCATGTATTAATCTGTCGTTCCAAAATTGTCCGCAATTATTTTTTACAATAATTCTAAAAACATTTCAATAAATTTCACTGATAAAATTGCTATTCGTTGAGCTTTACTATTTATTATTATTTTATTATTATTATTATTGTAAATCATTATTACTCACCGATGCAAACCCATCCACTTATTACAAAATGAACAATAAATCCATTTATTATTTTTCACTCTGACGAGAACGCGAGCTCTTTTGATTTGTACTTCGATTCTTGGTTACGCCGAAAGATCTTCAGTCTTGACCACCCCTACTTTAGATAATCTATAAATGAAAAATCGTGTTCCCGTGCGCCAAGGACATTGATAGTAAAAGTTGTAAAAATTACTTCTCAACGGTGTATTAATTTCAGTTTTTGTCGCGTTAGATTTGAATTTACCTATTCAATTTGTTTTTATATACGAAGATACTCTATTAATCTAGAAAAACAACCTTACTACTACCTTAACACATTGTATCTTGTTTAATTTTTACATTGATTGTTTATTTACTATTTCAGTACATTATATACTGTCCGTTTAGGATAATTATTTAGTGACGCGGCGGAAAAAATCCACTATTACGGTGTAAGACAGTTATCATGTTGTGTTTATTATCTGTAGGCACGCAGGCTTCCGATATAAATTAAAATATCGACAAAGCGTAACGCAGTTGGTAACGTTATCAGTTAATCTTTAAGTAATATCACTGCAAACCTATTTCGGATTGTATTTTTTTTCTCGAAAATAAGTTCTATATATAAACAATCAAATACGAATATTTAATATTTTTCTTGGTATTAAGTGTTGAAATAATTTCTCAATTCTCATTTTTTGTATCTAGCAAATTTGTTCAACCTTATCCTGAATACTAAACGTAATGAATACATGTATACAAACTGTTTCAACAATATTTCAGTGGGCACGAAATACTCGTGCACTGCACAAGTATGATGACTACTGCATACTTCACACTATATAGGCTAAAACTATTATTGCCGGTTTTTTGAATAATTAGATAAAGTGTTTACAAATATTTATTTAATTACATTCATTGAAACGTGTCACTCACGATAATCATATGTTTTTGTTATGCAAATCTGATTCATTTCATAACGCTAAATAACTCATAGTAAATTATTTTATAGGTTTACTTTGTCAATGTGTATTTTTTTGTTTTACATTGAATAATTGTTGTTTATATGAGCACATTTAGATGTTTCATCACTGTCCTCACAGTGTACAGTGTTTAAATAAAACTTTATTTTCTGTCATGTAGTTCTGTATATGAGCCTGACATGAATAAAAGTTTATGTTGTTTATGTTGTTTAAAATCTTCCATAATGTCAAAAGGTTATGAAGAATATTTAACCTTCTCCTTGGGGGTAGCAACCTTGATATAACTTGGGGGTTACCAACCTAGATGTTGTGCTCTGCAGAATGTGTCATGGTGGGGATCATTTGTGCCAGCGAAATTTAAAAACCTGTGAATTGTCAAAAGTTTATAGCTCGGACATAAAAAATATATGTTTTAACATGGGACCTTTGAGTGTGACCTTTGAGTGTGACCCTGACCTTTTCAGGGTAGTGACTTGATTGTTGTGCTCTGCACATGGTGTCATAATTGTAATCATTTCTGCCAAGTAATCTTAAAAACTTTCAACATTTTAATGGTTATCGAGCAGACATTAAATGTAGACATTTTTTACACTTTACCTTTAAGTGTAATTTTTACCTTGAGGTAGCAACCCAATTATTGCGCTCTGCATATTGTCTCATTATGGTGCATACTTGCATCAGTTATTTCCAAACAATTTCAGCGGATTAAAAGTTATGGAGCGGACACAAAAGTGTTACGTACGGAAGGACAGACAGACGGACGGAGGTCATTCCTATAATTCTCTCCCCGCTTTGCGGAAGGAGTTTAAATTTCAAAACCTTTGAATTGTTACAACGTTATAGAGCGGACATGAAAAATAGATTTTTAACATCGGACCTTTAATTGTGACCTTTACTTTGAGGTTATTACGCTCTGCGAATCGTCTCATACTGTTGATCTTTTGTGCCAAGTTATTTCATTTTTTTCAACGATTTAAATGTTATATGTTATGGAGTGGACACAAAGTGTTGTGGACGAAAATATAGACAGACAGAAAAGGTGATTACATTTTAAAACCTTTGAATGGTCATAAAGTTAAAAAGGGGACAAAAAATAGATATTTTAACATTGGATCCTTGAGTGTGACATTGACCGTGAGTAAGGGACTTGATTGTTATGCCCTGCACATGATGTCATAATGGTAATCAGTTTAAATTCTATGGAGCGGACGCGAAATGTAGACTTTTAACACTTGTCCTTTAAGTGTGACCTTGTCCTTGGTGGTAGCAACCCTATTAATGCGGTCTTCACATCGTCTCATAATTGTGATCTTTTCTGATATAAGGTTTTAAAGTTATTTCAATTTTTTTTTCAGTAGTTAAAAGTTATGGAGTTGTCACGAAATTAAGACTTTAAAGAATAACCTGTAAGTGTTACCTTGACATTAGGATAGCAACCTAATTATTGAGCTGTGCACAATGCCTCATAATGATGATCATTTGTGCCTAGTTATTTTAATTTTTTTCAGTGGTTTGGAAGTTATAGAGCGGACACGAAATGTAGATTTTTTTGGCAATTGACCTAAAAGCGTGAACTTGACCTTGGGGGAAGCAATCCAATTATTGCAGGCTGCACATCGTCTCATAATCGTGATCATTTGTGCCAAGTTATTTAAAAAATATCAGCGGTTCAATAGTTATGGAGCGGACACGAAGGTATTATAGACGGCGGGACAGACGGACTGACTGACTGACAGACAGAGGCCATTCCTTTAAACCCCTCCACGATGTTTTGGATTATATAAAACATCTGTAATTCTGATATGAATCATGCTTCTTGTTGTTGTGAATCATTTCTTATTACAATGACACTTGATAAAGTATAATAAAAGAAAAATCCGTTTCGTTGTCAGTTGGAACGTCCGGCGACTTTGATTCGATTTGGTTGATCAATATTTTATCAACATTATAAATATGTATCCTTCTGTTCGAGATTATGGTAGCCGATTTATGATGGACCTGTGTTTGATTGGTATCCATTAAAGTAATGTTACGCAAATCAAATGGTATACATTGAGTGAACAGGTGAAAATAATATAATAATCCATTTTGCCGTAATTTCTTTTTGCATGAACAATTAATAACTCGTTTGTCCAAGAAATTTTCTGTAATTATCCACCGGAATTTACTCGTAACGTTTAATTTATGAAAAGGGTGGGGCAGTTGTTTAGATTTAAGACATATTTATGTTTTATCCTTAACATTTTTCATTATCAATTGTTTGTCAATCACTTTTATAACAGTCAATTTTCATGAGTATGTAGTCAATTTACTTGACAATAAAAAAATAGCATTGTATACAGTCACTTTTATGTAATTCAAATACTAAAAAACTGGTACAAAATTGCAACAGATAAAATTTTAGAAAGTAATGGTTTTGCGATTTACCTAATTAAAACGATTCCTTCTAAATTTTATCATAATATTTCTACTTTAATTTTTTGTGTTTTTCATTTAACGAAAAATTTGCAAATTACCGAGTGAAATGAACTAAACTTATCTGAAAAGGTGCATACCCATCAAGTGCAGTCGATGCAAACATGATAAAGGTAAATTTGCATAATAGGTCTGACTGAATTTATTTAGTGTAAAGTGCTTACCTCTAACGCTCTCGTGTTTTATCACTTTATTGCACATACTTTAATAATTCGTGTATATCATATTCTTACTGCTGCGACTGTAAGCTTGAAAATCGATTAAGTCACGTATGTGTAACATTTTCAACTGAATTGATCAAATCAAAAATCATTTATTAAATTTTAATCAAGTCATTAATTTTGTCGACAAATATCGTAAATGCTAACATTGTGAAAAACAAAAACAAAGTTAAAAAATGGAAAAATGTCAATGACTCCAAAATAAGGCAAGGCAGAGTTGCGGTTCTTAAGAATTGCTCTTTAACATAATAATGAGATCTATCTGCCTACAAAGTTTCTGGTTGATACCCCTTGTAGTTTCAGAGTTATGTTACTGACAAGAAAATACGGACAGACGGATGGTCATACGGACGGACATACGTACGGATGTTCTAACGGTACAGTAATAATGTGGCTACTCTATTCTTCTCTCAATTATAACCACACAAAAGAAGATAGCCACATAACAATGACATCAAAGAGAAAGAACAGTTACCTATTGTCCCTCTAGCCACATTATACTGTCTGAGCGGACACACAGGAAGTATAAAAATCTGGTTATGGGAGAAGGTATCATGTATAACACAAACGTTCTACACAGTAAGTAAACATTGTTTAATTATAAAATATCCTGTGCTAAAAAAATGTTTTATCATCACTAATCAACATTGTTGAAGATGCAATATGTGCAATAGAAAAGAAAATGCGACAGTTTTATTTTAAAAGTAAACAGATAAAGTACGGGAAAAGGCAGATCCCTCAGCAATGACTACAATCTTTAAATATGTTCATGCAGTAGAAACACTGTCATTTTTTTACAAGAACAGTTTTCAATTGCTCCCAAAACAAGTCCTGACTAACTAAATCCTCTGTCCATTCAATGTACGTTGTTGAATCAAAAAGACATTTCAAGGAATGATTCATATTTCTTCCATCAATTTTCTCCAACAAAATGACCACTAATTCTGTTTCATCTTCAATCTGTTTAGAATGTGCAATTTTTAATTCAAACATGCACCATCCGCTTCGTGCAAAGGCATTGGTAAGAACAAGTATTACTTTCCTACTTTTGTCCATATTTGTGACAATATTGTCGTTTATAAACACACCAGGCTGAAAATCTCTCTCATGAATGCATAATTTCAGGCCAATTTCTTCCTCTAGTACTGGTAACAGTCGACGGCGTACCCAGGCTGAATCCTCCGATTCATAACCAACAAAAGCGTCATATACAAAATCATTTCCCTCAATAACCTGGTAGTTTCGTCGTTTTCGCATTAAATAGATATAATGTTTAATGTTCCATCGATTCCTATATACAACTATGATGATTATGCAAATAACAATAACACAAGGTGATGCAATGATAGCGACCCAAGTCCACGTGTTCCAGGGATGACATTCTCTGTACGTAAATGATACGTCAGAGAGTCGCTTTCTCGTTTTTTCTTTTGGAAGGTGGCATATATATTCTTTTGGGTATCTTAAAATCGTTCCATGTTTATGTGTTGATTGCAACCAAGCAATAAACCATTCCAGGTTACAGTCACAGACAAATGGGTTCTTGCTGATGTCTAAATGGTGCAGCTTATTAAGAAGTGAAATCGGTAAAGCTGTAGAATCTATATGTCCAAGTTGGTTAAACCGTAGGTTCAAGTATCTTAGGTTCTTCTTATCTTTGAATGTTTCACTACTTAATTTTGATATCATATTTGACCGAAGGTCAATTCTACTTAAATGTTTCATTAGGTTCAAAATAATTTTTGGATCCCACGAAATCAGACAATTAAAGCATTGCAGTTGTCTTAATGTATGAAGCGGCGAAAATAATCCAACGATCTCTTTGTTGCTTAACCGCGAGATAGAAATTCCGTCTATTTTTATTTTAACAAGCTTAGGCAAAAGCTTGAATGTCTGATTCAAGGACTGGAAAACATACAAAGCAGAGAAACGATATTGTAGTGTAAGTGACAAGAGTGAGGACGAGTTAAAGGCAAATGGTTCGACTATTAAAGATCTCGTTCCCGGAATCATTATTTCAACTGACTCGATATTCAGCAAAGCTGACAAGAAATTGTTCGGTAATAATGTTATTATATTTCCATTGAGGTTTAAGTGTCTTAAATGTATTAAACATTTAAGATGTTCAGAATTTATTTCTTGTATGTCATTATCTTTTACACTTAGTAACTCAAGTTGTGGAAAGAAACAGTTTGATGTGTTACCGTTGATTCTGAAGTCCGGGAGTGTTCTCAAGTTATTTCTACCAATGAACAACGAACGTAGATATTTATTTTTAGATAATATAACCTCTGAAATGTGATTATATGTGATATCAAGAACCTCTAGCCGGTTGAAATTCTTGAATATTTTCATATCCAGAATGTCAGTACTATAATTTGAAGCCATCAGTGTTTTAATGTGATTTTCTCTCATCAATGAAAACAAATCTTCGTTGAGGATTACTGTGCGTATTGCAGTCATTTCTATATGGCTCAAGTATTTTTTCTCAGACAATGAACCTAGCAAATGTTTTAAATTGTCGTAGTATATTTGATTGTATGACAAGTATAACAAATGCAAATTAGAAAACACGTCTAGGGCGTTACTTGAAATGTTTCGTATGCTATTATTATCAATATACAGCGCATAAATCAGGAACGGATAGCTGATGTTGACAAAGGTTTCCTGTGAGATATTGGTTAAATGATTGAAACTGAAAACCAAAGTATCTATTTTATCTGTAATCCGAGGTATGAACGTTAGATTTTGGTGACTACAGTTCAGTGTATTATATCCATGATCGACCTTCTGTTTGCAATGTTTCCATATTGACACTTCTTTCTCCGTTTGTAATTGAGAACAATCCATATCCGGGGCCAAACCCCAAAAGAGAATTAAGAAAGGAACGATTTGCATTGTCATCTCAAGAAGCTTGCCATTGACCAAGAATGTTCGTCCAACTGTAAAATAAAATATAGAAGTTTTCGATGTTTAAGACAATCAATTAATTTCCAGTGAGTAGAGATTACATCTAATTGGTATAGATTACATCTAATTGGTATGATATATGATTCACGTGAGTTTGTATTCTTTAGGACAGAGCATTCAGAGGCACTAAAGCGTATGTAGAAATTATATAAATTCAGATTAGATTTCTTACAAACTTTATCATAATTATTTTAAAAAGATGTATCAATATTGTTTATTTAAAACCTTTTTATTAAACTACTTTTTCATTTAAACAAAGTAAAGATTACGCGTTTAACTATCGCAACAAAAACAAACTCAAATTGCCAGTGTGCTATCCCTTAGGCTTTTTATTTGTTTTATTAGTATGATCTCAAATGCTATACGTTACAAAAGCACACTCAAATCTGGAGGCCAATAATGTCCATGAAATGCGTTTATCTTTACTTCTGAAAAGTTTTTGTGTACATTTACACACATGTAGTTGCCAAAACGTTTTTCAATTACCATTTTATCTTCTGTTACTTTTGGCACTTTGTACAGTAATAGTGTGTTAGTATTTTGTATGGATGTCAAAATACTTCTTTTTAATTTTCATGGCAAAGTATTTCGCTTTAACGCTACTGTGTGTCCGAGTTAACAAGCATCTAACAAAGGCAAAATTCGATTCTGAGTTATAATGTGCCTTTAAATAATGTATTACAAAAGTTTTAACTTACATCATTAACGTCAGCTAAATCATTTCTCTTTTGTTAGAGGCAAAAATAACAAAGATTCACTGCGATTAGCTAAAATTGTCTTGAAAAAAAAGTATTATAAAAAGTTTTAACTTACATCATTCAAGTCAGCTAAGTTACTTTTCTTTTGTTAGAGACAAACACAGCATATATTCACTGCGATTTAGCTAAAATTATTTTTGGTTATAAGTACGCGTCTAAATAAAGAAGGTGCTTAAGTGTTGATGTGTATGGGGTCAGATTTTCTGAAAACACAATGATAAACACTTATGTATTCAACAAAGTAAATAAGTAAAACCGTAAGTCAGGCTCATAGTCATCAAACAAATCATGTACATTTGCATCAATATACGAGTCGTACTTTCGAGATATATAATTATTAGAGTTCATTTTATAAAACAGTCAAGCTGAGTAATCAGAAACTTCCGTTTTACAAAGAAAAAACACAATGTATTGTAGTTTAAGTTTCTGTAGCTTAATTAATTTATTGCTATGTATGCCTGTGACAAATTAGTTGAAAACAAAAACAATCGATTAAATTAATGATTAATAATTCTAACTAAGTCACTTATAGATTATCGAAATAACAACGGAAGTAATTGAGTAATATTTTCCTTTTCATGCATTAAATATTTTAAAATTATACCTTTTTAAAGTTAACCTGTTTTTTTCATTTAGAGGCTCGCAAAATATAATTTTATTCAACTCGTTAGATAAATTCAGTAGTGAACATTTACTCATTCAAAATCCTTTATAACTTTCATTGTAGCTTGTCGAAAAATATTAAGTAAACTCCTTTAAGAACAAATCAGTTTGATTTCTTTACCCAATAAAGACACAATAAATGGTTACTTATAAATCAATAAGATACAACAATTTAAATTAAATTCTTAAAATATTATGAATTTAACTATCTTTTAGAAAAGACTAGTTATTTCACTGCTATCATCGGTAATGATTTATGATATGTTTCTGAAAGGAAGAAGCTCAAATTGTTGAACTGGATATTTATATTTAAGTCGATTACTTCTTATTAAATGTAAAAGGTTACAAAAAACGTTATGTAGCATTCATGTTAAATGATTTTAGAAATATTGATATAACACGACTTTTTAAGAGTTCATTCTAATTGTTAGGGAGATTATTTTTAGCTGTATAATTATTGATATTTAAAATTTAAAACTGACGAAAGTCAAGGACAAATATTTTACTAACAGATAATTATGAGTAATAACTTTATCAATGAGAGTTACCTAGCTGTATTTTGGCTTGAGTTTTCCATTTCCTTCTTTGTTATAAAATAAACTATTCAACTATTCTGGAACAGGTAAGAAATGCCGAACTTGAAATCATAAATAGAAAGAATTTCTTCACTAAAGCAATAAAATCTGTCGTTTTGTTAAATGTTTTGATGTATTCCATTAACTTTATCTTAAATTCATATATAACGTTATAATGGTTGTGTTTACAAATGTAATAGGGGTGGTAGGCGCAATTTAGATATATCACTATCCGAGCCCCTGAGGGTCAGGTAGGTTCGGGATTGTTAAATTAATTCAACAAACAGCTATTAACTTCTATCATGTTTATATACGATCCATCTTCAATTACTGTAAGGTTGTTACATCAAGTAAAGGTACAAACAACAGTCTGAAATAAGTATATAACAATATGTAAATATAAAGAAAAATAAAGTAGAAACAATGTATAACATTAATTGATATCATATCTTATGTGCTCAAATATATAGAACATAATCATTTGCATGTCTAGTGGCCAATCAGTCCTTTAAACTTAGCAACTGTCCTTAAATATCATATGCATAGATTATGGAATTATACACACATTTAACATAAATATACATGTATTACACTTTAAACAATACATACAACACATGTAACTTACCATCTGAGGGATGAGTGTAGTACATCAATCTTATAACTGATACTTTCTTTCTATCACACCATTCACTGTTAACTGCAAGATTAAATATTAATCGTGAGTGACTTGGTCCTTCGGCATCACTGATGCCAGCACTATTAAGTGTTGAGAATTGAGTACCGCTCAAGCCGGTGATAGGGGGCGTGAGGGATGTTACACGCATTCATTATCTCTCGTGTACAGACTCAATCAAACCGAGTCTGCAATTCTCTTGTAATTTTGTTGTGATTAATGCTTCCGAGGGATCACTTTCTTTCCAGATTTTGATAGATACATAACATTCTGAAACTCATTCTTATTTATAAATTTCACAATCAATGGACTGGACCAAAATAGAAAAGAATCACAATAAATGCAATTCTCCATATTTACAATAAAGCATTTAGCAGCAGCAGTCAGGATAAATACATACCAACTGAAATAAAGAAATAAATAAAGAACTTGACCACAAACACTAATTTTCTGACATCTCTTATTTACAACAACAAAGGCACAATGGCCTTTCCTACTAAGAAATCACATGACATAAAAATAACTTAAAATCAATGATCCGTGAATTAATCATTTGAATTCTAAGAATACTGACCACAGATCCAATCACAGATCCAATCAATGTAAACATAAGATAAAATCAGTTAAAACCTATAGAGTAATCTCCCTTGAAAAGTATCAGACAAAACCGGCGAATTTGTCTCCCTTTGCAAAATTATAAAATTCAACAGTAAGCAAGAGTTTTGTTCCTTAGACCTGATCTTAAATATAAGACCCTGTTACACAAACTATAATTATTTTATTTGTTTTATCTGTTGTTTAAATCTGTGGTTGTTAAATGACTACGATATTAAGATTCAAAGTCTTGTCGATCATTATGTTTGTTTTCTAATTCGCAAAGGTAGACGTTAAAAGAGTCCAGTGACACATTGATAAAATAACTGATTTCCCTCTATTAGTATAATATGAAACAAAATATTAAGTCATTGAATATTTTCGCACACAAAAGAGATGGATACTTTTGGGAAAAATACAAGTCTGAGGTAAGTCTAGGTTTCTTTGCTATAGTTGAAGTTGAGTAGTAAATGATAGACATAATGAGTAAGCTTCCAAAGCCTTACTTTTTCGTCATTGAGACATTTCGTCAATCGACTTTCAACATTTTCACTCTTTTGTGCCCCTTCTTGTTATTTCGTTTACGATGAATATATTCCCTTTCCCACTAGTTCATTTTCTACAATTCCACTCCCCACCCAGTCCTTGCCTCATACACACCTTTTGTAGGTCTTTTAATTAATGCTCATCGTTAATTACCTTGTCGACATCGCGTCCGTTTTTTGTTTGTTTTGTGTTTTGTTTTTGCGCGTGTGCCCTGTCCTGTTTGGTGTCCTGCTTGTTGGTGGTCCCATGTTTTGGTTGCGTTACATATATTTATTAATCAAATAATATATTGTTTATCTAAATGACGCAATTTATATTAGAAAGTATTTTAAAAACGAATTTGATCAGATATTGAAATCTGATCTCCTGCGTGTTGAGTCTGCCATCTTAAGTTTCATATTTTTCTAGCTGGATGGTTCATTAAAATGTGCAAGTGTTAGAGGCAATGATAGCGGATATCATTAAAATGGTTAATGAAAGAATTATGTTAGCTCTTCAATACAGACAGAAAAAATCAGGCAGCGAAAAAGAACAGCTGAATTCATTACAAGTTGATTTATCAAAATAGAAAAACTGGAATTCCTAAAGAACATAAAAGGCATATCTGTTGATGCAAAATTCTACATGACAAAAGTTCTTCGAAAATAAACAAACACTTTAAAAAACAAAACCCGCAACAATTTTAGCCAATGTCATCTTTTAACTTTACAATTAGGCATCGCTCAAGGCGTATTCCGTATTTACCTGACCTTGCTCCTTGTGAATTTTTTGTTTGCGAAGCTAAGAAATACCTTTCAGGTCGAAAACTTTTCAGCGCAAATACCTCGTGTCTGCAGTATTCCAGTGTATTTATAGTATACAAAAAGGGCAGTCATGATAATAACAACAAGAGGGCCATGATGGTCCTAGATCGCTCACCTGACCTATCAAACTCATCCAAACAATTACCTAGACAAGCATTCTGACCAAGTCTCATGACAGGTGAGTCAAAAATGTGACCACTACAGTGTTAACAAGGATTATCCACATTATCGAACTTGTCTTTGAAATCATCAAAACAAACTTTCAGACCAATTTACAGGATATTTGGATCACAACAGTAGCCACTAGAGTGTTAACAAGATTTTTCTATTTTTAGCTCCTGTGACCTAGTTTTTCATCCGAGATGACTCATGTTTGATTTACTCCCAGCAATGACCTAGACAAGTTTGATGACAATTGAGTCAAAAATGTGACCACAAGAGTGTTAACAAGGTTTTTCTATTTTTAGCTCCTGTGACCTAGTTTTTTATCCGAGATGACCCATGTTCGAACTCATCCGAGCAAGTACCTAGACAAGCATCCTGATCAAGTTTGATGACACTTGTGTCAAAAATGTGACCGCTAGAGTGTTAACAAGGTTGTTCTATTTTTAGCTCCTGTGACCTAGTTTTTCATCCAAGATGACCCATGTTCAAACTTATCCGAGCTATCAACTAGATAAGCATCCTGATTAAGTTTGATGATGATTGAGGCAAAAATGTGACCGCTAGTGTGTTAACAAGGTTTTTCTATTTTTAGCTCCGGTGACTTACTTTTTCATCTGAGATGAGCCATGTTTGAACTCGTCCGAGCTATCACCTATACAAACATCTTGACCAAGTTTGATGATGATTGAGGCAAAATTGTGACCGCTAGAGTGTTAACAAGGTTTTTCTATTTTTAGCTCCGGTGACCTACTTTTTCATCCGAGATGACCCATGTTCGAATTCATCCGAGCTATCAACTAGATAAGCATCCTGACCAAGTTTGATGATGATTGAGGCAAAAATGTGATCGCTGGAGTGTTAACAAGGTTTTTCTATTTTTAGCTCTTGTGACCTAGTTTTTCATCCGAGATGACCCATGTTCGAACTCATCTGAGCTATCACCTAGACAAGCATCCAGCCCAAGTTTGATGATGATTGATGCAAAAATGTGACCGCTAGTGTGTTAACAAGGTTTTTCTATTTTTAGCTCCGGTGACCTAGTTTTTCATCCTTGATGATCCATGTTCAAACTCACCCGAGCTATCAACTAGATAAGCATCCTGATTAAGTTTGATGATGATTGAGGCAAAAATGCGACCGCTAGAGTGTTAACAACTAAATGTGAACGGACGACGGACAATCATCGATCCTAAAAGCTCACCCTGAGCATGCTCAGGTGAGCTAATAAGAACAAAACGTTAACCAATAACAGAGTACAGTCGATACACACATAAAAGGGTGGCTTTTGGTTCTTTAGAAATTGCGTAATATTAATGCAAATTTCTCTGCAGTTTTTAAATGATTATGCTGTTATCATTGCTTCCGAGGGATCACAATATTTTTATACTTCACAACAGTGATTGTCAAGCGACATTTAGTAGCTGTATAAGTTGCCCTGTACACACACTTCTTCAGTGTCGTTATATTTATTTTTCTGTGTATTTGGGATCATTGATTCCTGCATATTTAGCGCTGAAGTTCGAATACAGCTTATGAGTTTGTTGTTTTCATTGCTTCGAGGAGATCTCTTCTTTACCAGATTTTTTTCTAACGGCCTTATTCCTTTCACTTTTTGGCTCATACTAATATCGATAAAATGATTCATGTATTGCAAACTGTAAACTTAAACCAATAGAGTAATTTCATTTATAACATTCATACTCCTCGGAATTTCTACTGAATCGGTCAAATAAATTAACAATATGTGCCACCTTTATCAAATAAGGCATGCGGAAATTTGTTATAACAGCACCACACTAAAGTCATCTCGAAAATTGTGTGCACATCGTTTCTAACTTTTGGGCTTTTATTACAATATCAATTTACATGATCAGCCATTGACAGCTTCTGTTTATTTTTAAAGTAAAATGCATTTGCTCTTATCTGATCTTATGGCAACTGAGCAACCTTAGATGAAATAAAGATCTTCTTAGTAAAAAGTGTTTGTATTATATTGCCAACACTGATTTCCAAATAATTTATTGACAATAAAAGGCTGGGATGATATGATATATTTTCTGATTGAATGTATTTGAACATTCCGAATAAATGAAAAATATTTGTATCTTTTAAGTAAAAAAAAGTACAAAAAATAAGATTGCATTGTTCTATTGTTTCATTATGTGTGTTTGCCCTCGAATTATTGGAAGCCTATATGTAAAGTACTATATGTACTTGTTATTTTGTTCTCCTAATATGTGGGATCTTTCTTTTCAGACCGAATTACCTAGTGTAATTTCATCCCAATTTTATTTCAATTTTCTTTTACTTTTTCTTTTCCACCGGAATCCTTTATTCACATGCTTTCACTGTTGAGTATTGCAAACCACTTTAACCGTTGCTATGGGGCGTGAGAGATGAACTCATTTACACTCTCATGAACAGACTCAATAAAATCGAATATGCGATGTTCGACTTTTTATTTCGTTTAAATTGCTTCCGACCAATCTCTTTTCTTTTCTTTCCAGATGCATCGTTGGTTATTGCGGGGAAAAGTTAACAAACCTGTGTACATTTGTGTACTATCCTTTCTTGTTGCAAATTAATGTTGAAATCTATGTCTGATAAAGTGTCTTATAATGTCAACAGTAATGGCGGAGAAAGGCTGACAAAAACAATAACATTGTAACTTTTATTTGTAAATTATAAGCGGTAATTCACTGATGATATAGATCATTCAATTTAGGTACGTACACTTATTCAATATATAGCTAATAGGAATCATAATAAATATTTACAATGTTGTGATTGACTCACATATTTACAAAAATATCATATTTATGCTAAACATATAAAACAAACAAAAAATAAGAAAAAAAATGATAAAATAGATAAAGTGTGAAACAAATTATATATATAATAAAAAAGAAATATAAAAATGAGTCCACAGAGGTCTTTTGACAGGACGCGACTGGAAATATATGTCTGAGATTTGTGTATCATTTGACGTAGGTCTGGTCAGACAGTTTGTGTGCAAATTTCCAGGTCATGTTCTCACCCATTCTGTCATATCATATAAAAAATCTTCTTAAAAAACAGCGACATCGTTTTGATAAAACACTTTGGTATATTTACCCAAATTGCAATTGCTACTATGTTGTTTCATGGTGGCTGATTGACATTGGATCATGTAAAACTGTGTTTCGTAAAAATGTTAGAATTTTGTTGACATCACTGATTTCATAGATAATTTTCTTTGTTTAATATCTAAACACAGGCTAGTAAAACGACGTAAAAGGGTAGCAGGGCATGATATTTTGTAAGTTTAATGTATATGACCCCTCTTTATTCTAATCATAAACTATGATTTTTCAAATGTTTGCCATCAAAGGTAATCTTAATGTTTTCATTTTTAAAGATAAATATAAAACCGCAGAAAATGATAATTTATAAATATCTTCAATTATTTAATTTTACCCCATATATTAGTCAAATATACTTTGACGACTACGGCTCGTGAAAAAATATGGACTTTTCTCATGTTTCGTGAAAATAGATTCCATATTTCACTCAAACGAAAGAAATATCTTCTCACTATACTTCTTAATTAATAAGATCAATGTCCAACATACAGTGGCTATTATACTTTGTTACGCAATCATTTCACAAGAACAGTTTTCAATTGCTCCCAAAACAACTCCTGACCAACCAAATCCTCTGTCCATTCAATGTACGTTGTTGTATCAAATAGGCATTTCAAAGAATGATTCATATTTCTTCCATCAATTTTCTCCAACAAAATGACCACTAATTCTGTTTCATCTTCGATCAGTTTAGAATGTGCAATTTTTAATTCAAACATGCACCATCCGCTTCGTGCAAAGGCATTGGTAAGAACAAGTAATACTTTTCTACTTTTGTCCATATTTGTGACAATATTGTCGTTTATAAACACACCAGGCTGAAAATCTCTCTCATGAATGCATAATTTCAGGCCAATTTCTTCCTCTAGTACTGGTAACAGTCGACGGCGTACCCAGGCTGAATCCTCCGATTCATAACCAACAAAAGCGTCATATACAAAATCATTTCCATCAATAACCTGGTAGTTTCGTCTTTTTCGCATTAAATAGATATAATGTTTAATGTTCCATCGATTCCTATATACAACTATGATGATAATGCAAATAACAATAACACAAGGTGATGCAATGATAGCGACCCAAATCCACGTGTTCCAAGGATGACATTCTCTATACGTAAAAGATACACCAGAGAGTCGCCTTCTTGACTTTTCATTTGGAAGGTGGCATATATATTCCTTTGGGTATCTTGCAATCGTTCCAGGTTTGTGTGTTGATTGCAACCAAGCAATAAACCATTCCAGGTTACAGTCACAAACAAATGGATTCTTGCTGATGTCTAAATGGCGCAACTTATTTAGAAGTGAAATCGGTAAAGCTGTAGAATCTATATGTCCAAGTTGGTTATACCGTAGATCCAGCTTTCTCAGATTCTTGTTATCTTTGAATGTTTCACTACTTAATTTTGATATCAAATTTGATTGAAAGTTAACAGTGTCCAAATGTTTCATTAGATTCAAGATAATTTTGGGATCCCATGATATCTTACAGCTAAAACAACGCAGTTCTCGCAAGTTATGAAGCGGCGAAAATAATCCAATAATATCTTGGTTGGTTAACCGCAACATTGAAATGTCTTCTATTATCAATTTTCTGAGTTTCGGTAAAAACTTAAAGGTATTATTCAAGGACTGGAAAATGGTCAAAGCAGAATAACGATATTGTAGTGAAAGTGACACGAGCGAGGACGAGTTAAAGGCAAATGGTTCGACTTTCAAAGATCTCGTTCCTGGAATTATTATTTGTACTGTATTGATATTCAACAAAGCTGACAAGAAATTGTTCGGTAATAATGTTATTATATTTCCATTGAGGGTTAGGAGTCTTAAAGATATTAGACATTTAAGATATTCAGATTTTATTTCTTGTATGTCATTATCTTTTACACTTAGTAACTCAAGTTGTGGAAAGAAACAGTTTGATGCGTTGCCGTTGATTCTGAAGTCCGGGAGTGCTCTCAAGTTATTTCT
Organism: Ruditapes philippinarum; assembly: GCF_026571515.1. Lineage (NCBI taxonomy): Eukaryota > Metazoa > Mollusca > Bivalvia > Venerida > Veneridae > Ruditapes > Ruditapes philippinarum. The sequence goes on from NW_026863028.1 coordinate 88,744, forward strand.
ACCAATCATCAACTTATGTAGATATTTTTTTTTTGGATAATATAACTTCTGAAATGTGATTATTTGTGATATATAGAGTCTCTAGCTGATTAAAATTCTTGAATATTTTCATATCCAGAGTGTCAGTAAAATAATTTGTAGCCACGAGTGTTTTGATGTGATTTTCTTTCATTAATGAAAATAAATCTTCGTTGAGGGTGACTGTGCTGATTGCAGTTATTTCCAAGCGCATCAAATATCTTTTAGAAGATAATGAACCTAGCAAATGTTTTAAATTGTCAAAGTATATTTGATTGTATGACAAAACTAACAAACGCAAATTAGGAAACACGTCTAGAGCGTTACTTGAAATGCTCCTTACGCTATTATTATCAATATACAGCGCATAAATCAGCAACGGATAGCTGATGTTAACAAAGTTTTCCTGTGAGATATTGGTTAAATGATTGAAACTGAAAATCAAAGTATCTATTTTATCTGTGATCCTAGGTATGAATTTAAGATTTTGGTGACTACAGTTCAATGTATGATGCCCATGATCCACTTTGTCTTTGCAATATTTCCATATTGACTCTTCTTTCTCCCTTTTTAATCTAGAACATTCCATATTTGAGGAAAAACCCCAAAAGAGGATTAAGAAATGAAAAAGATGCGCTGTCCACTCAAGAAGCTTGACTTTGACCAACAATGTCTTCAACTGTAACATATAATATAAATGTTTTTGAAGTTTTAAGACAATCAATTAATTC